>NC_081317.1:50834331-51137362 GCF_026419965.1 Kogia breviceps | reverse complement strand
AGTGTATTGTTTAGCCTCCATGTGTTTGTATTTTGTACAGATTTTTTCCTGTACTTGATATCTAGTCTCACAGTGTTGTGGTCAGAAA
The DNA here is from genome assembly GCF_026419965.1 of Kogia breviceps. NCBI lineage: Eukaryota > Metazoa > Chordata > Mammalia > Artiodactyla > Physeteridae > Kogia > Kogia breviceps. The sequence continues at coordinate 51,137,274 of NC_081317.1, read as the reverse complement.
AGGTATTTGATACAATTTCAATTTTCTTAAATTTGCCAAGGCTTGATTTGTGACCCAAGACATGATCTATCTTGGAGAATGTTCCATGAGCACTTGAGAAAAATGTGTATTCTCTTGTTTTTGGATGGAATGTCCTATAAATATCAATTAAGGACATCTTATTTAATGTATCATTTATAGCTTATGTTTCCTTATTTATTTTCATTTTGGATGATCTGTCCATTGGTGACAGTGGGGTGTTAAGGTCCCCTACTATGATTGTGTTACTGTCGATTTCCCCTTTTATGGCTGTTAGTATTTGCCTTATGTATTGAGGTGCTCCTATGTTGGGTGCATAAATATTTACAATTGTTATATCTTCTTCATGGATTGATCCCTTGATCATTATGTAGTGTCTTTCATTGTCTCTTGTAATGGTCTTTATTTTAAAGTCTATTTTGTCTGATACAAGAATTGCTACTACAGGTTTCTTTTGATTTCCACTTGCATGGAATATCTTTTTCCATCCCCTCACTTTCAGTCTGTATGTGTCTCTAGGTCTGAAGTGTGTCTCTTTTAGACAGCATAGATATGGGTCTTGTTTTTGTATCCATTCAGCCCGTCTATTTGGCTGAATAGTTGTTTGGAGCATTTAATCCATTTACATTTAAAGTAGTTATCGATATGTATTTTCCTGTTACCATTTTCTTAATTTGGGGGGTTTGTTATTGTAGGTCTTTTCCTTCTCTTGTGTTTCCTGCCTGGAGGAGTTCCTCTAGCATTTGTTGTAAAGCTGGTTTGGTGGTGCTGCATTCTCTTAGCTTTTGCTTGTCTGTAAAGGTTTTAATTTCTCCATTGAGTCTGAATGAGATCCTTGCTGGGTAGAGTAATCTTGGTTTTTAGGTGTTTCCCCTTCATTACTTTAAATTTGTCCTGCCACTCCCTTCTAGCTTACAGAGCTTCTGCTGAAAGATCAGCTGTTAACCTTATGGGGATTCCCTTGTATGTTATTTGTTGTTTTTCCCTTGCTGCTTTTTATATTGTTTCTTTGTATTTAATTTTTGATAGTTTGATTGATGTGTGTCTTGGAGTGTTTCTCCTTGGATTTTTCCTAAATGGGACTCTGCATTTCCTGGACTTGATTGACTATTGCCTTTCCCATATTAAGGAAGTTTTCAACTATAATCTCTTCAAATATTTTCTCAGTCCCTTTCTTTTTCTCTTCTTCTGGGACCCCTATACTTTGAATGTTGGTGCGTTTAGTGTTGTCCCTGAGGTCTCTTGAGACTGTCCTCAATTCTTTTCATTCTTTTTTCTTTATTCTGCTCTGCAGTAGTTATTTCCACTATTTTATATTCCAGGTCACTTATTCGTTCTTCTGCCTCAGTTATTCTGCTATTGATTCTTTCTAGAGAATTTTAAATTTCATTTGTTGTGTTGTTCATCATTGTTTGTTTGCTATTTAGTTCTTCTAGGTCCTTGTTAAACATTTCTTGTATTTTCTCCATTTTATTTTCAAGATTTCGGATCATCTTTACTATCATTATTCCTAATTCTTTTTCAGGTAGACTGCCTATTTCCTCTTCATTTGTTTGGTCTGGTGGGTTTTCACCTTGCTCCTTCATCTGCTGTGTGTTTCTCTGTCTTCTCTTTTTGCTTAACTTACTGTGTTTGGGGTCTCCTTTTCACAGGCTGAAAGTTCGTAATTCCCGTTGTTTCTGATGTCTGTCCCAGTGGGTAAGGTTGGTTCAGTGGGTTGTGTAGGCTTCCTGGTGGAGGGGACTAGTGCCTATGTTCTGGTGGATGAAGCTGGATCTTGTCTTTCTGGGGGGCTGGACCATGTCCGGTGGTGTGTTTTGGGTTGTCTGTGACCTTATTGTTATTTTAGGCAGCCTCTCTGCTAATGGGTGGCGTCGTGTTCCTGTCTAGCCAGTTGTTTGGCACAGGGTGTCCAGCACTGTAGCTTGCTGGTCATTGCCTGGAGCTGGATCTTAGCATTTAATTGGAGATCTCTGGGAGAGCTTTTGCCATTTGATATTACATGGAGCCGTGAGGTGTCTACTGGACCAATGTCCTGAACTCAGCTCTCCCACCTCAGAGGCACTGGCCTGACAGCCAGCCGGAGCACCAAGACTCTGTCAGCCACACAGCTCAGAAGAAAAGGGAGAAAAAAAGAAAAATAAAATAAAATAGTTATTAAAATTAAAAATAAAAAATGATTATTAAAATAAATTTTAATTAAAAAGTAATGAAAAAAGAAAAGGAAAGAAAGAAGACAGTAACTAAACCAAAAAACATATCCACCAATGATAACAAGCACTAAAAAGTGTACTAAAAATAAAAAACCAAAAAAAACCTGACAGACAGAACCCTAGGACAAATGGTAAAAGCAACGATATACAGACAAAATCATAAAAAGAAGCGTACACATTCACACTCATAAAAAGAGAAAAAGGAAAAATATATACACATCTATATATTAAAAGAAAAGGAGGGAGAGAGCAACCAAATCAATAAACAAATCTACCAATTATAATAAACTCTAAATATGAAACTAAGATAAACATAAAGCCAGGAACAAATTAGATGCAGAAAGCAAACCCCAAGTCTAGAGTTTCTCCCGAAGTCCACTGCCTGAATTTTAGGATCATTTGTTGTCTATTTAGGTATTCCACAGATGCAGGGTACATCAAGTTTATTGTGGAGATTTAATCCACTGCTCCTGAGGCTGCTGGGAGAAATTTCCCTTTCTCTTCTTTGTTCGCACAGCTCCTGTGGTTCAGCTTTGGATTTGGCCCCGCCTCTGTGTGTAGGTCACCTGAGGGCATCTGTTCCCACTCAGACAGGACGGGGTTAAAGGAACAGCTGATTCGGGGGCTCTGGCTTACTCAGGCCGGAGGGAGGAAGAGGTATGGAATGTGGGGTGACCTTGTGGTGGCAGAGGACATTGTGATGTTGCACCAGCCTGAGGCGCGCTGGCACTGTGTGTTCTCCCGGGGAAGTTGTCCCTGGATCGCGGGACCATGGCAGTGGCAGGCTGCACAGGCTCCTAGGAGGGGAGATGTGAATAGTGACCTGTGCTCGCACACAGGCTTCTTGGTGGCAGCAGCAGCAGCCTTAGCATTCCATGCCGGTCTCTGGGGTCTGCACTGATAGCCGCGGCTTGCGCCTGTCTCTGGGGCTCCTTTAAACGGCGCTCTGTATCCCCTCTCCTCGTGCACCACGAAACAATCGTCTCTTTCCTCTTTGGCAGCTACAGACATTTTCCCCAACTCCCTCCTGGCTAGCTGTGGCGCACTAGCCCGCTTCAGGCTGTGTTCACGAAGCCAACCCCAGTCCTCTCCCTGGGATCCGACTGAAGCCCGAGCCTCAGCTCCCAGCCCCCACCCCTGGCAGGTGAGCAGACAAGCCTCTCGGGCTGGTGAGTGCTGGTCGGCACTGCTTCTCCGTGTGGGAATCTCTCCGCTTTGCCCTCCACACCCTGTTACTGCGCTCTCCTCCGTGGCTCCAAAGTTTCCCCCCTGTCCACCCCCAGTCTCCACCAGTGAAGAGCCTTCCTAGTGTGTGGAAACCTTTCCTCCTTCACAGGTCCCTCCCAGAGGTGCAGGTCCCGTCCCTATTCTTTTGTCTCTGTTTATTCTTTTTTCTTTTGCCCTACCCAGGTACGTGGGGAGTTTCTTGCCTTTTGGGAGGTCTGAGGTCTTCTGCCAGCATTCAGTAGGTGTTCTGGAGGAGTTGTTGCACATGTAGATGTACTTCTGTTGTATTTGTGGGGAGTCTCTTTTCCTCTAATCCTGTCTAAAAATAAAACCCATTTTAATGATAATCTGAAGTTTCACCTATGCTATTGTCTTTTGGTTTTGAACATGAGAAAAGGTGGACATAAATACCTGCACAGTAAAGATGAAGATTCTGATATTCAGAGAGTTTAATTCCTTAAATTGGATGGCCAAAGGCAAAGAGCAAATCTTTCACTCCAAGCCCAATGGTCTGTCTCTGCCTATTATGTCCTGGATTTTCTATTCCTAAAGAAAACCTAGTCAAGTCTCTATGTAGGAAGGGTGAAGAAAAGAAATCAGAGAAAGAAGGGAGGAAAGCTGACATTAAAAATGTTTGGGTGAAAAGCAACCTCCGTTGTGTCATCATTCAGGTATGGATATCACACTACCCCCAGGGAAAAAATAAATCCAATTTCACCTGTTTCCTACACACACACACACACACACACACACACACACACACACACACATGCTTATTTATGAAACACTCAAACCCTTCTCCATACCTCTTTACCCTGCTTTCTGCCATAGGAGTAGCAAACAGAAATTATCTGGCCCAACGTACAAAACATAAATGTACAGCGTCATCTTGATTAAAAGTCTGCATGCATTCTCTCAAATGCATATTGTGTATTTATTGTTTCAGACTTTTTAGGTTGTTCTGTCTTCACAGTGATAAAGTTGCATAAGCTTACACAGTTTTCTCTCCCTCACATTTCATTGCATAAAGAATCCATACATGTGACCTCTTCATAAGCCAGTGTTAGAGGTAAGTGTACAGTCAGGCCATTCACAATGGCTGTTCTCTTGCTCTCTGTACATTCCCTGCTCCACTCACATCACTACCCAATTCCCTTATTTATGGGGCTTAATTAGTCCCTGGTAACTGATGAGCCCACCTGACGTCAATTCACCCTATAAGTGGTAACCTCCTTCTCCCTCAACAAGCAAAGACTGTTGCTATGTCCTGTCCGCTGCCTGCTGCGCACCGTGGGTGTCGCTCCAGGACCTTTCATGTAAGATCCTCGTCCAATAAACCACTGACGTCTCTGTCGCTGTCTCTGGGCTCTTCGGTCTGGAGGCTGGGCAACTACGATGCTTGCAGGCTGGCGGGGTGCAGCCCAACAGTAAGGTAAGATGCAAATTGCAGGAATCACCCAAATGAGTGTACTGTAAATTTGTGCGTACGGGTGAAGGCGAGGAGATATAGTTGAATTTTTTTCCTTGTCCATACAAAGAACCATGCTGTCCTCTTTCCTTCTTCCTCCATTAACCATTCCCTTTCCTAATGTCTTAAGGTTCTATTCCTTACTAAAATATGACAGTGTTCTGGAATATGACAATACCAATTTTGATTCCCTACACCCTGAAAACATCTTTTTCAGTGGTCCCTTTTTAAAACTTGCCTTGAATTATCCTAATTTGAGCATACCATCTGTTTCTTGCTGGAACAGTAACTGATAAAAGCACCATCTTCCCTTCTTCTAAGCCCACAGAAATAATAAAATATAAAATGATAAAAGTGAAATGAAATATTGGTGTCCAAAAGGGAAGATAAGCCCTGCTATGGTCTCATAGTGAAAGAGGGACAGAGTAATAATCTGTACCGAAAAACAGATCTACAGAACCTCAAACTTGCAAGTAAGGAGATCTATTCCTTTGGATAATGAAAGTTAAAAATGCTTCACGTGAGGGCAAAGCGGGCTGGATCTAGGCTCCCTACATTAAATGTGTGGCTGCAGTTTCCCTTCTCTACCTACTAAAGGAGATAGAAAACTAACCTCTCAACCTTGCCCTGAAATATGACTGTCTACATGAAGCTGAAAACTCAGACAAGAAGGTAATGAGACATATCCTGGCAGATAGACTTGAGACAAGCTAGTAACTCTCAGTGGCTGCATTGTCCCAAATTATCACCTCATCAGGATCTTTGAGCTGCGAAGGTGTGACTGCATCTGGATTGGGACCCCTAGGGAGATAGGTAGAAGCTTTACAAAATGGTTAGACACTGTAGGGTTTGGGAAAAGAGGGAGGAAGAAGAAGAGGAAGAGAAGCAGGTTTCCTTGTTGATGGGCAATTCAAAAGACATGAGTAAAACTCATTGCAGGTGAAGCAATGAAATCAAACAGAAGATGGATTCTCCCTAGAAAAAATGAAAATCACAAAATAATCAAAAATGACTTTTAAAGATGCATATTAAAGTGTTAATGATTTAAAATAATGCTATATTAAAAATAGGAAAATCATGCTAAGAGACATGAAGAAGAAGATTCATGAATTTAAATAGAGGTTACAGAAGAAAACAGAAGGAAGGGAGAGGGAAAAAAATCATTGAAGAGTTACTAGCTGAGAATCTTCCTGAATTGAATAGACAGACGCATCCTCATATTGAAAGTGCATATCAAGTGCTGTGCAGGATAAATAGAAAAGTCCACATAAAGACAGGAGGATACTAAAATTATTTAACCATCTGAGTGACACAGGCATCATTTCATCAGAGGGATATACTCCTTAGTGCTAAAGCAGGACTCAGGATACCCTTACTAAAGTTTCTTAAAACTACAGGGTTTTTTTTGTTGCTGTTTGTTTGTTTGTTTGTTTGTTTTTGGTTCATAGGGAAATCTGGAGGTTTCAGAGAGTGCGCTGAGTATAAAAGTCAGGGGCTTGGGCCAGTAGCTATGTACCAAAGGCTATGGAAGTATTTCAGTATTTCTACAACCAGTATGACCCTATTGATAAACAGTAATACCATCTCCTGCCTACTGTTTGTGCTAACTTGTTCCCCTCTCTCTGTTGATAATACAATTGCTGTTTCTCTTCTCCTTATCATCATTTGCCTAGGCAATTGCAACATTCTACTCTTACAGATCTCCAGGTCCTTTCCTCATAGCTCTGCTCTAGATAGTGATAATTCAAATCCTGCCTATTACTGTCTTCACTTCTTGTGTTTTTGATAAAACCAACATTACTGAGGCATTATAAAAATAGTTAATATTTGCTTTATTTATATTTGCTTCTCCTTTGAGACTTTGTTGTCTCTTTTAGGTATTAGATGGTATAGGTCTTTACAGTTTTAAGGGAACTTTCAAAAAATAAGTGACATTTTTGCATCTTTATTTTAAATAGAGCAAATTTGTGTTTTGATAGGGGGAGGGTTGGGTGTGGGGGATAGTATTGAAAGCGTCATTGAAAGCAGCAAATTTCCTGAAGCAATTGCAGAGCATTAAGAAAACACCTTCAGGGCTTCCCTGGTGGCACAGTGGTTGAGAGTCCACCTGCCATTGCAGGGGACACGGGTTCGTGCCCCGGTTCGGGAAGATCCCACATGCCGCGGAGCGGCTGGGCCCGTGAGCCATGGCCGCTGAGCCTGCGCGTCCGGAGCCTGTGCTCCGCAATGGGAGAGGCCACAACAGTGAGAGGCCCGCGTACGCAAAAAAAAAAAAAAAAAAAAAGGAAGAAAGAAAACACCTTTTAAAAAATACATTTTTTGTTAACCTGAAGATTTGGAGAAGAAGGAATCACTTATCTTTTAGTATAAATAATGGATTTGTGCAGTCTCACATATGAAAATAGATCTTAATTGATGACCGTACAGAAAGTAGTAAAAGCTCAATATTTAAGATAATCCCATTTTGTCAGTTTGTAGCATTGTGTATTCTTCATGACAATGGGTCATATTTAGGTTTTTTCCATCAATTCTCGGAGGATTTAAATATGTTTTTGGCTCAAGCATAAATTCAACTTGCATATTATTAAGTAGTAAAACTAAAAAAAAATGATCTGCTAATACCTATATCATGGGGATCATTTTATATGCTTTAGATGTACAACTAGCTTCTGTCATACACAGAGCAATTCTCTGCTAATTTATACACCTTAAAAGTCATTTGGAAATGAAAATGTCCCTGTAACACACATCTCAATGTAATTCATGGTGGTCAGCTTGTGAGACTGAGGATGAACAAATAATATTTTATAAATTTCTTAACTTTCTCCTTTCTAGTCCAGGTCTCTTTACAACAATTACATGGCTTTCTTTTAAACAAAATATTTCTACCATTAAACTATTTAATCCTGTACTGTATCCAGTCAATTTTCATTTTTTTAATGAAAGCATCTGTTTCCATAAAACATTCATAATTTCCAAAGTAGCCTCACAATGATTCCAAAACACAAATAATGCTAATATTTTATGTCTAAAGATCATATTCATGATTTTTGACAATTCTGAATATAATTTTAGAATCAATGGAATAGGATATTAAAAAATCATGACTATCCAAGAAAATTCAAGATGCATGATTCATGGCTTCATAAAAACCTACAAATGCATTTCTAATTTCTGTTTCTTAAATTTTTACATTGAGTAAGCAGTTTTTTTTCACAATAAATGTTACTTCATCATATGTTATAGTTCTGCTAGTGTTAACTAATATAACAGTTTCAAATAATATATTAAATATTATTTACAAAATAGAACAGCATATGTATGTATATGGCAATGCATAGTAATATTATATTCATTATTATGTCACCATAAAAATTGTGTAATAATATTTGTATAATAAGAGGTAAGCCTATCTAATGTGTGTTTTAAAAACAGGAAGTAATAGTTCAACCAAAGGATTGAAATTCTAATACTTGAACTCAGGGACGTTGCAAGCCCTTAAAAATATTAAGAATCCCAAATTACATCATGTTGGGATTTAGGTATAAGCCATTTTGAAATAAAGAGACAAACAGTAACCAAAGTGGAGATTTTTATTCTTACTTATTTTTAAAACTGTATATAACAGTGGCCTTGCTGCACAAGTAGTTTTGAGATGATAAGGACTTTGATATTCCCATTAGAATTGAATCCCAAGAAGAATAGGAATTATTTTCTGCTTTATTCATCTCTGTGTCACCAGGACCTTGTAGGTGCTCAATAAATATTTGTTGTGTGGCACAGAATAGGTATTCAATAAATATTTATTTAATATATTTGTTTAATAAATAATTGATTCTTAGAAAGACAGAATGATGATCCAACATAAAAGACTTCGTTTTAAAAAACATTTATGAAAGACAAAAGTTTCTATTCTTGATATATGGAGAAAGAATGCAGCAGATGAACTAAGAGCATGAATAGGAAATTTACAAAAGAATATAAACAATTGATAAACACTAACAAAACATTCCATCTTGCTAACAAATGTTCATAAAACAATACAAATACTTTATTTTTTTCTTATAAAAATTGGAATCTTTAAAAATGACAATAACCAGTCCAGAGGTGAGCAAGGAAGACCAAATTGACATCAACTTTAAAGAACTAAAAAATTCCCTTTTTGAACATTTAAATATTTACCCCAAAAATTGTTTATAGCAATCCCTAACCACAGTTATAGTCTCTAAAAACTATTCACCATTGAAAGGAATCGGGTCTGCTGAGAGGGAAAAAAATGGCAGATACCAGGTCTAGGGCAGAAAAACTTGTCACACTAGGAAACAAGTTTATCAAACACTACTAGAACCAGGACTTCCCTGGTAGTCCAGTGCTTAAGGCTCTGTGCTTCCAATGCAGGGGGTGCAAGTTTGATCCCTGGTTAGGGAACTAAACCCACATGCGGTGCGACCAAAAAAAAAAAAAGACTACTGGGATCATGTCAAAAGGATGCAAAAGCCAACTCAAAGATTCCCACTGGCCAAAGATGAGCCATTTTAGAATTTTTAAAACTGATTTTAAAAATGATGTGAGAGTACTTTTCTGCATTTTTTATCTTAAGGATGACAGATGTGTCAAAGCTCTATTCCAAAGAAAAATTTAATACACTATAGCCACTGTGATTTAAACACAGGACTATTTCAGTAGAGCAAAGATTGAATGTATAACCAAATTTGTGAAACAATGGAAAGCTTTAGTATATGAAAGTGTTTGGTTAGCTTTTAAATTGGAAATCAATAACCTATACTATTTCATTACAATTTAATTAATTATATTTAGCATTTATACATTCATTATTTTAGTGCTTAAGAAATGCTAAGCATTCACATCTTCAAAATCATTTATTTTGGCTACATTTTCCTTTTTAAATAAATAATGACTTCTATACCATTTTATTCAAACTTAGATATTACCAAGAAGAAATTTTGAAACTCCTGCTTCTGGTATACTCTTGTTTTGTCATTCAATATATAAAAATCTCTCTCTTTCAGTGTTGGAAACTCAGTTTCCATATCAGCCCTTAAAGGGCTATCATTGAACTAACAAAACACCCATTACTCTCTACCTGGATTAAGACCAACATCTACAGAAACCCTTGGTAAAATGATCCTCTCTTCTCAGTCCTCTCATACATCCTGATACCACATAGGTTGCCAAAAATGTCACAGATAAATAAAGAGGAGCATCTTTCTACAGAAACTGACATCTAATTTCTCAGGACTTCCTGCCAATGTAATGTTAAATTTGACAGAAATTTATTTATTCAAATAATCCTAGAATTCCACATGAAATTACTATCTTTCATGTGACCAATTTACTTCCAAAGTACGTAAACTGCAGGAGATGCTCAGTTTAATTAAGAAGATAAAACAGCAAATTTTAAATAAAATAAAATGACAATTGAGTTTGCTCTCTCTCGAATTTTTCATTCAAATTATATTAGAGAATGTGGGCAACTCAAAAATGCATATTCCTCATTGTTTCTCAAACTTGAGCATATGTAAGAATCACCAGGAGAGCTTCTTAAAACACAGATTCCTACATCACTCCGCAAAGATTCTAAATGTATGATTGAGTTCACTTGGGAGAGGATTCCAGAATTTGCATTTCTAACAAGCTTCCAGGTGTTGCAGATGGCCAATTGGAGCAGCTAGAGGTTGGCATTCCCAGTTGAATTTGTCTTGGTCCTTAGGTAATGTGGCACTAGTATTTCCCTAATCAGTTTCCCCCCTTCCCACCACTCTCCCTTACTTTTAACAATGCCTGCTTTTCTGTCAGTTTTTATTTTAAAATATCCTGGGAGCTACTGTTCACATGCTATTCCTTTACCCAGAAGATGACCTTAAGTAGTTCTGCTTATCATTTTATTGAAGTAAACACTCTACTTTACAGGCAAGTTTAAATAACCTATGGGTCTTGGTCATTGCCCCATATATTGCTGGAATTATAAACAGCTTCATTTCAGCATCTCAAGAAAATATTTTTGCTTTGGGTAATAGTGTTTATGTGGCACAGTCCAAAGTAAAATTATTTATCTGATTTTGCCTTTGAACTTGAAAAACTTTGTTCCCTAAGTAAATTTTTAGAAAGAAATTATACAATATCCCTTTTCTGATTATCATACTTCCTATGGAATCATGTTCCATAGATTTAAGACTCATAAAGTGTTAGGTTAATTACCAGTTTATCTGTAAATATGTTAGGTTAATTACCAGTTTATCTGTAAATATCGATTCATTGTAGTATAGTAGCACTGACAGAAAAAAATAATAGCAGATACCAATATGTTACATAAGATTTCTATGATAAAATATACATGTATATGTGTATATATAGTACTGTGTATCTGTTAATCCCAAACTCCTAATTTATCCCTCCTCACATTTCCCCTCTGGTAACCATAAGTGTGTTTTCTATGTCTGTGAGTTTATTTCAGTTTTGTAAATAAGTTCATTTGTATCATTTTTTGATTCCACGTATAACTGATATCATATGATATTTGTCTTTCTCTTTCTGACTTCACTTAGTATGGTAATCTCTAGATCCATCTATGTTGCTGCAAATGGCATTATTCCATTCTTTTTATGGCTCAGTAATATTCCATCGTATATGTATACCACATCTGTTGATAGACATTTAGATTGCTTCCATGTCTTGGCTATTGTAAACAGTGATGCAATATACATTGGGGTGCATGTATCCTTTTGAACCATGTTTTTCTCTGGATATATGTCCAGGAGTAGGATTGCTGGATCATATGGTAGCTCCATTTTTAGTTTTTTAAGGAACCTCCTTACTGTTCTATGTAGTGGCTGTACCAACTTACATTCCCACCAACAGTGTAGAAGGGTTCCATTTTCTCCACACCCTCTCCAGCACTTATTGTTTGTAGACTTTTTGATGCTGGCCATTCTGACTGGGGTGAGGTGATACCTCATTGCAGTTTTGATTTAAATTTCTCTAATAATTAGTGATGTTGATTAGTGATGTTCCTATGCCTGTAGGCCATCTGTATGTCTTCTTTGGAGAAATGTCTATGTAGGTCTTCTGCCCATTTTTTGAGGGATTTTTTTTTTGATATTGAGCTGTATGAGCTGCTTGTATATTTTGAAAATTAATCCCTTATCTGTCTCATCATGCTCACGTGTTGTCTCCCAACCATAGGTTGTCTTTTCATTTTGTTTATGGTTTCCTTTCCTGTGCAAGAGCATTTAAGTTTAATTAGGTCCCATTTGTTTATTTTTGCTCTTATTTCCATTACTCTAGGACACAAATCCAAAAAAATATTGCTGTGATTTATGTCAATGAGTATTCTGTCTATGTTTCTTCTAGGAGTTTTATAGTATCCAATCTTACATTTAGGTCTTTAATTCATTTTGAGTTTATTTTTGTATATGATGTTAGAGAATGTTCAAATTTTATTCTTTTACATGTTGCTGTCCAGTTTTCTCAGCACCACTTATTAAAGACACTGTCTTTTCTCCATCATATAATCTTACCTCCATTGTAGTAGATTAAGTCACCATAAATACATGGGTTTATTTCTAGGCTTTCTTTCCTGTTTCACTGATCTATGTGTCTGTTTTTGTATCAGTACCATACTATTTTGAGTACTGTTGCTTTGTGGTACAGTCTGATATAAGGGAGCATGATTTCTCCATGTATGTTCTTTCTCAAGATTGTTGGCTATTTCGGGGCTTTTGTGTTCCCATATAAATATTAAATTTATTTGTTCCACTTCTGTGAAAAATGTCATTTGTAATTTGATATGTATTACATTGCATCTGTAGATTGCCTTGGGTAGTATGGTCATTTCAACAGTATTGATTCTTCCAATCCAAGAACCAGTGTATCTTTCCATTTGTTTGTGTCATCTTCAGTTTCTTTCATCAGCATCTTAAAATTTTCAGAGTACTGGTCTTTTGCCTTTTTAGGTAGATCTATTCCTAAGTATTTTTTTTTTTTTTGATGCAATAGTAAAGGGGATTGTTCTTAATTTCTCTTTCTGATCTTTCATTGTTAGTGTGTAGAAATGCAGCAGAATTCTGTAATATTAATTTTGTGTCCTGCAACTTTACTGAATGCACTGATGAGCTCTAGTAGTTTTCTGGTGACGTCTTTAGGATTTTCTGTGTATAGTATCATGTCATCTGCCAACAGTGACAGTTATACTTCTTTCTTTCCAATTTGGATTCCTTTTATTTGTTTTTTTTTTTGTCTGGTTGCTGTGGCTAGGACTTCCAAAACTATGCTGAATAAGAGTGGCAAGAGTGAACATCCTTGTCTTGTTCTCAATCTTAGAGGAAATGTTTTCAGCTTTTTACTGTTAAGTATGATGTTAGCTGTAGCTTTGCTATATATGGCCTTCATTATGTTGAGGTATGTTCACTATATGCCCACCTTGTGGAGAGGTTTTTTTTATCATAAATGGATATTGAATTTTTATCAAAAACTTTTTCTACATCTATTGTGACAATCTTATAGTTTTTATCCTTCATTTGGGTAATGTGGTATATCACATTGGTTTACAGATGTTGAAAAATACTTGCATCCTTGGGATTAATCTCACTTGATCATGGGTGTATGATCCTTTTAATATATTGTTGGATTTGGTTTGCTAGTATTTTGTTGAGAACTTTTTCATCTATGTTCATCAGTCATATTAGCCTGTAATTTTCATTTTTGTGATATCTTTGGTTTTGGTACCAGGGTGATGATGGCCTCATATAATGAGTTCAGAAGTATTCCTTCCTCTGCAATGTTTTTGGAAAAGTTTCAGAAAGATAAGTTTTAACTGTTCCCTAAATGTTTGGTAGAATTCACCTTTGAAGCCATCTGGTCCTGGACTTTTGTTTGTTGGGAGTTTTTAAATTACTGATCAATTTCAGTAATGGTAATTAGTCTGTTAATAATTTCTATTTCTTTCTGGTTCATCTTGGGAGATTTTACCTTTTTAAGAATTTATCCATTCCTTCTAAGTTGTCCATTTTATTGGTGTCTAGTTGCTTGTAGTAGTCTATTATAATTCTTTGTATTTCTGTGGTGTCAGTTGTAACTTCTGCTTTTTCAGTTCTGATTTTATTGATTTGGGCCCTTTTTTTTTCTTGAGGAGTCTGGCTAAAGGTTAATCAATTTTTTTTTAATCTTTTCAAAAAACCAGCTTTTAATTTCATTGATCTTTTCTATATTTTTAGTCTCTATGTCATTTATTTCTGCTCTGATTTTTATGATTTCTTTCTTTCTATTAACTTTGGGTTTTGTTTGTTCTTCTTTCTCTAGTTCATTTAGTTGTAAGGTTAGGTTGCTTATTTGAAATTTTTCTTGTTTCATGAAGTAAGCTTGTATTGCTATAAACTTCCCTCTTTGAACTGCTTTTGCTGTATCCCATAGGTTTGGATTGTCACATTTTCATCTTCATTTGTCTCTAGGTATCTTTAATTTCCTCTTTGATTTATTCAGTGATCCATTGGTTGTTTAGTAGCAGGTTGTTTAACTTCCATGTGTTTGTGTTTTTTGCAGTTTTTTTCTTGTAGTTGATTTCTAACCTCATAGTGTTGTGGTTGGAAAAAGATGCTTGATAGGATTTCAGTTTTCTTAAATTTACCAATGTTTATTTTGTGGCTTAGCATGTGACCTGTCCTGGAGAATGTTTCATGTGCACATGAAAAGAATGTGTATTCTGCTGCTTTCACATGGAATGCTCTATAAATAGAGCATTCCATGTGAAGTATGTTATGGTCTAATATGTTATTTTAGGGACTGTGTTTCCCTCTTGATTTTCTGTCTGAATGAACTGTCCATTGATATAAATGGGGTGTAAAATCCCCTACTATTATCATGTTACTATTTATTTCTCCTTTTGTGTCTGTTAATATTTGCCTTATATATTGAGGTGCTCCTATGTTGGGTGCATATATATTTACAGTTGCTATATCTTCTTCTTGGATTGATCCCTTGATCATTATGTAGTGTCCTTCTTTGTCTCTTAAAACAGTCTTTATTTTGAAGTCTATTTTGTCTGATATGAGCATTGCTACTTGGCTTTCTTTTGATTTCCATTTGCATGGAATAACATTTTCCATGCCCTCACTTCAGTCTGTATATGTCTGTAGATCTGAAGTGAGTCTCTTTTAGGCAGCATATATGTGACAGGTCTTGTTTTTGTATCCATTCAGCAAGTCTGTGTCTTTCAGCTGGAGCATTTAGTCCCTTTACATTTAAGGTAATTATCAATATATATGTTCTTATTGCCATTTTGTTAACTGTTTTGGATTTATTTTTGTAGTGTCTTTTCTCCCCCTTTCTTGTTTTGTTCTCTTGTGATTTGATAACTACCTTTAGTGTTATGTTTGGATTCCTTTTTCATTTTTGTGTATATTATATATTTTTGGTTTGCAATTACCATGAAATTTTTGTACAGCAGTCTATGTATATATATGTGATTGTTTTAAGTTGCTGGTCTCTTAATTTCAAATGCATTTTACAATCCTGCATTTGTACTCTCCTCCCTTCATGATTATTCTTCTTGATATCATATTTTACATCTAATTCTTTGTATATCTGTTAACTGCTTATTGTGGATACACATGATTTTACTACTTTTGTCTTTTAACATCCCTACTACTTTTGTGTGTGGATGATTTCCTACATTTACTCTATGTTTGCCTTTACCAGTGAACTTTTTCATTTTGTAATTTTCTTGTTTCTAGTTGTGGCTTTTTCTTTTTTGCCTAGAGAAATACCTTTAACATTTGTTGAAAAGCTGGTTTGGTGATGCTGAATTCTTTTAGCTTTTGCCTGTCTGTAAAGCTTTCAATTTCATCATCAAATGTGAACAACAGCCTTGCTGGGTAGAGTATTCTTAGTTGTAGGTTTTTCCTTGTTATCACTTTAAATATATCATGTCACTCCCTTCTAGCCTGCAGAGTCTCTGCTGAAAAAATCAGCTGATAGCCTTATGGGAGTTCCCTTGTATGTTATTTGTTGCTTTTCCATTGCCACTTTTAATAGTCTCTCTTTATTTTTAATTTTTGTCAGTTTGATTACATTGTGTCTTTGTGTGTTCCTCTTTGGGTTAATCCTGTATGGGACTCTCTGTGCTTCCTAGACTTGGATGACTATTTTTTTTCCCAGGTTAGTGAAGTTTTCAGCTGTTATCTCTGCAAATATTTTCTCAGGCCCTTTCTGTCTCTCTTCTTCTTCTTCTGGGACCCCTATACTGTGAATATTACTGCATTTGATGTTGTCTCAGAAGTCTCTTAAACTGTCCTCATTTCTTTTCATTCTTTTTTTTTCTGTCCAGTGGCAGTGATTTCCACCACTATGTCTTCTGACTCACTAATCAGTTCTCCTCTATCATTAATCTACTATTGATTTCTTTTAGTATATTTTTCATTTCAGATATTGTATTCTTCATCTCTGGTTGCTCTTTGTATTTTCTAAAACTCTTTATTAAAAACTTTTAACTTCTCATTCTGTTCATCCATTCTTTTCTCAAGTTCTTTGATCATCCTTATGATCATTACTCTGAACTATTTCTTCAGTATATTGCCTATCTCCATGTCACTTAGGTCTTCTGGGATTTTATCTTGTTCCTTCTTCAGAACATATTCCTCTGCTGCCTAATTTTGTCTATGTTTCTATTTGTGTTTTTGTGTATGAGGTAGGTTAGTTAAGTTTATCAACCTTGGAAAAGTGGCCCTCTATGTAGATGTCCTATGCATCCCAGTAGTGCACTCCCTTCTCATCACCCAAGCTATGTACTCTAGGGGTTCCCCCTAACAGGGCTGCATGGGTCCTTCTGTTATGGCAGGCTGACTGTGTGGACAGTCTGGTAGGCTTGGTTGACCCCATAGTCCAGTTGGTTGCCAGACCCTGCCTGTGTGGATGCTGCTGGCTGCTGTTTAGCAGGGCCTCATTATGAGGTGGCTGGTTGTGGAGCCCTAAGGGGCCCTGGGGATAGTGCTGGCTCACTGATGGAGGAGATCAAAGTCCCAGAGGCTCTGAGGCTGTTGCCCACCCACTGGCAGGTGAAACCAGGTCCTGGAGTTAGTACCAGATTACTGGAAGGCAAAGCTGGTTCCTGGAGTCCGGCTGCAGGGCCCAGATCCCAGAGCTCATTTCAGACTGTTGTGTGTGGAGCGGTTCCTGATACCATTGTGTATGGGGTCCAGGGTGTCCCAAAGGTTGTGTTGGCCTCCTAGTAGACAGGGCCAGGGCCCAGCTGGTCCCAGGATAGTGTCTGGCCTGTGTTGGTAGGCCTGTTCCACAGGCTGTGGGATTGTACTTTTCTTGCATCTAGTATCTACCCTGTTAGGTGAGGCTCATCTAGAGGCTTGTGCAGGCTTCCTGGCAGGAGGGACAGTTTCCTGTCCACTGGTGGGTGGAGCTGGGTCTTGGCTCTCCGGTAGGGAGGGCCATGTCTAGAGGCAACTGTGGGCTCAGGAAGCCTTTGGGCAGCCTGTCTGCTGATGGGTGGGTTTATGTCCCCACCCAGTTAGTTGTGTGGCCTGAGGCACCCCAGCACTGGTGCCTACAGGTTGTTGGATAGTGCCATGTCTTGGCTCTAATGAGCCAAGGTGTCAGCCACCAGCAGCAGCAGCATTCACATGACTGAATGTTCCCAAATATGTTTGCCACAAGTATCTATGTCCCTGGGGTGAGCCACAGATCCCCCCACACACCTCTCCAGGAGACCCCCCTAGACCAGCAGGTAGGTGTGGCCCAAGCTCCTATCAAATTACTGCTTTTGCCCTGGGTCCCAATGCATGTAAGATTCTGTGTCTGCCTTTTAAGAGTGAAGTCTCTGTTTCCCCCAGTCCTGTGGGGCCTTCGGTTAAGCCCCACTGGCCTTCAATGCCAAATACTCTGGGGGCTCATCTTCCCAGTGCCATAACCCTGGGCTAGGGCACCTACGTGGGGCTCAGAACTCTCACTCCTGTGAGAGAACTTCTGCAATATAATTATTCTCCAGTTTGTGAGTTGCCCCATCCAGGGAGGTATGGATTTGATTATATCATAAGTGCACCCCTTCTACCCATCTCATTGTGATTTCTTCTTTATGTCTTTAGTTGTAGAAGATTTTTTTCTGGCAGGTTCCAGTCTTTTTCATCAATGGTTGTTCTGCAGGTAGTTGTGATTTTGGTGTGCCCATGAGAGGAGGTGAGCTCTGGCTCTTTCTTCTCCACCGTCTTGGCTACTCTCTTGCCAGAAAATATTTTGATAAATCACTGGAGACTGAAGATAAGGTGCTGAGGGAGTCTGAGCAACAATAGCAAAGGAGATGATTTTTTTACTAAACATTTTGTTGCTTACTCTGTGCCAAGAACTATTCTAAGTGCTAATACATGTTAACTAATTTAATTACTGTAACTTCTTTTATGAGATATGAATTATTTTCTGCTCCATGTTATAGATGATGAGACTGAGGTATAGAGGTTAAGTGACTTATCCAAGGTCATGCCACTGTAGGCAATGCTACGATTTGAACCAAGGAAGCCTCAACCCATGCCTCAACCAGCATGCAATACTGACTTCATCTGATAAAAAATTTTGTAGATGCTTGTTGTTTGTCTGTTTTTTCTATGAAAAAGAAAGGAGAAATGGGAAAAAAAGTGAAGCAGGAAGAGAAAGGAACCAGAGGAATGGCAAAAAGCCAGACGATGATGAGGCCCAGGCTCTGCTTTCAGAGGTGGTATGACTAAAATATTTTTTAAGAATGTTACTGAGTACAATCTCATACTGCTCACTGCAAAACAGGCCAGTAAATTGAGAGACAAGTAGTTGGGGGAAGAAATAGAAACTTTGTGTGGAAAGCCAGGAGACTGAGAAGATGGTGGACTAGTGTCCCAGGGAGCCATCCTACCCAAGTTAGGATTCAGGCTTCTTTTATACTAAAAGGGGAGGGTTTATAGTTGGTTGTTGTAGATTTCCTGGTGTCGGAGTCCTTTGTTCTTGCAGCTGACCAAGTAGATCAGGTCATGATGTTCCTGTAAACCTCCAACAGGACAAATGTTCTTCCCAATTACAAGAATAGGAGTGTTTTATATGAAATGTTACATTCTTTTATTTTTCAATGCGTATTATGGTCCCTCCTCCTGATGCCCAAATCAACAGTAAATCTAAAATCACAAAGTCTTGTAGAAAGCAGCAAAGGGGCAGAGTTTTACATCTGGGTTAATGTAGTACAGAATGGAGATTTCACAGGGACAAAAAAAAAAAAAAAAAAACACAAAAAAAAACAAGAGCCAGAAATAGAGGTGATCTGCTTCGCAAAATCCCAGGTAGTCTCAGAAATCTTGAATCAGCCTTTGGACTTCCAGGCTATGGAATTGTATTGATAGTTCAAATAATCTTTTGTATATCTCAAGAGGAAGGGAGTTCCAACTCACACTTGCATTTCATTTTTTAAAAAAATTTTTATTGAAGTATAGTTGATTAATAATGTGCTAATTTCTGCTGTACATCAGAGTGACTCAGTTACACACATATATACATTCTTCTTTTATTTTCCATTATGGTTTATCCCAGCCAATTCTATATGGTTCTCTGTGCTATACAATAGGACCTTGTTTATCCATTCTAGATGTAATAGTTTGCATCTACTAACCCCAAACTCCCAGCCCATCCCTCTCCCTCCCCCCATCCTCCTTGGCAACCACAAGTCTGTTCTCTATGTCAGTGAGGCTGTTTCTCTTTTGTAGATAGGTTCATTTATGCCATATTTTAGATTCTACATATAAGTGATATCATATGGTATTTATCTTTTTCTTTCTGACTTCACTTAGTATGATAATCTCTAGTTGCATCCATGTTGTTGCAAATGGAATTATTCCATTCTTTTTATTGGCTGAGTAGTGTTCCGTTGTATATATGTACCACATCTTCTTTATCCATTCATCTGTCAATGGACATTTAAGTTGCTTCCATGTCTTGACTATTGTGAATAGTGCTGCTATGAACATAGGGGGGACTTGCATCTTTTTGAATTATAGTTTTGTCTGGGTATGTGCACAGGAATGGTATTGCTGGATCATATAGTATCTCTATTTTTAGTTTTCTGAGGAACTTCCATACTGTTTTCCGTAGTGGCTGCACCACTATGCTGAAAGCATTTCATTTTAAGTTAGGAAAATTATTCCATTTTCTCCACAATAAATTGAAGATGGTGGTGGACTATACTAGCCAATTTTAACAATGAAGCACCATGTCCAGCTTGAGAAATATCATGAGTACCTATTTTAGTTATAATGGGAAATTACATGAACACTTTTAAAGTTAAGGTAAGATTAATAAACAAAAATACTTTCAAAGATTTTCCTTTATCTGTGGACAACTCAGTTTCCATTGGATAGATAATTACCATTCCAGTTTACTTTCAATCATTAGACTGTGTTTGCTTTATCATAAAGGCATAAGTAAATCATTTTCTTTCATCTATAAAGCCAAGATTTTCCTTTCTCTTATATGTGGCACCACAGTCCAAACAAGGACAGGCTGGCTGAATGAGGGCCATTTCCAGGCTGATGACCTAGTTTCCTGTGTACACTGGCTGTTATTGTGAATTTGAGGCCATTTGAGTCCCTGAGGGTTCCCAGACAAAAACTTAGCTGGTGGGCTTCCTGGTAGTGTCAATGAGAACACTAATAAACTTATCTCTGATGGATGATATCCTGTGCATATCTTTGCTTTTTCTTGCTCTTCCAAGGAAGTGCCTCCAGGAGAAAATTGATCCAGCTCACCACTTACGGTGCTCCCCATTGGTCTGTGGATGTTTCCACCACTTATTTGTTGCATATACAACTAACTTTTTTGGTTGCTTCCTCTTAGTTGCCACGATTAAAAAACAAAACAAAACAGTAAGGAACTTCAGTGATTTTAAAAAGAAGACATTTTTATTCATTCATTCAATAATTAATACATTTTTATTGAGGATTCAATATGAGCTTAACCCTATGCTAGGCACTCTGAGGTGATATAGATAATAATAACAGTATTTATTGTTTGCCACTGTGACAAGGGCTTTAAATTCACCATCATGTTTAACACTCACTACAACCATATCAGATATATTGCTGAGGCATGAACTAGGAAACAAGCTCAGAAAGATTAAGAATTTTGCACAAGTCCAAACAGCCTCTAGATTGCAAAGACTAGGTTTGTCTCTGGTTATGTGGTGCCAGGATTCATTCTCTTAATACTTTTAGTAATAACTGGTTCTGGCCCTCAAGAAGTTTATAGTTTAGAGATATACAGAACTCAATTTAAGAGAAATCAGAATGCACTAAGTACTATAATAATGGCATGATCAAGGTGCATTAACAAGACAGACTGAAATAATTCCACACTTTGCACTTTTCACTGGGGACAATGGAAATTACTCCAAGTCCTTCAGGCAAGAAAATGCAAGGGCAGGTTTGGGACAGCATAGAGTTCACTCTAGGAAAAGCATGAGGAGTTGAGTGTGATGCTTGGAAATATGAGCTGTGGCCAAATCAAGAAGTGTCTTGGGGCTTCCCTGGTGGCGCAGTGATCGAGAGTCCACCTGCCGATGCAGGAGACATGGGTTCATGCCCCGGTCCGGGAAGATCCCACATGCTGCGGAGCGGCTGGGCCCGTGAGCCATGGCCGCTGAGCCTGCGCGTCCAGAGCTTGTGCTCCGCAATGGGAGAGGCCACAACAGTGAGAGGCCCGCGTACGCAAAAAAAAAAAAAAAAATAGAAGTGTCTTGGATTTTACAATCACAATTAGAAAACGTCAATGTGTGGTGGCTTCCAGACATGAACACTAAGGAAAACTCAAATTTTAACCCAGCTTCTCACATCAGTGTGTACACTGTCTATTAATTAAGACCACCAGGCTTTGTGAATTTCTTCTATTTTGTGTATCTTTCTTCCTCTGTCTAGTTAACGTAGACTGGATTTCACTAAATTACATGGACAATCCCACGTAATTCTAGGTCATGAGGTGTAACAAGCCACAACTATATTCTTGTATTCCCCTTAGGTTCAAAGTTTAGGTTACCTAATTGGTGGTTGAGACAATGTCCAATTTCCCTTGATAATTATGTGAACAAGAACTGAAATCAAGCTCTTTCACCTTTCTGATTCTGTTCTCATATGATGAAGAATAAAAAGGGAAAAAAAGGAAGGAGGGCTAGATATATCAAAGAGTTCTCTGGTACACATAAATGCTCCTGTTCGTGTGTGTATGTGTGAAAGAGAGAGAGAGAGAGCAAGTGGATATATATGGTTTCCCCTTTCTCCTGTATTATGTAAGTAAGCTAAGCATGTCCATAATAATAGGATAACCAGTATTTTCCTCTTTTAGTGAAGACTTTGAGTTAATCTTTTTCTTCAGAGAAAGAACAACATGGAGAGAGAAGAGGTAACAGAAATTAGAATTTAAAAACTAAACATTTTATTATATGTGTCTTGAAGTAACTCACTGAAGTGTCTGATTGTTCATTCTTTAAATATATTTCCTGTTCTTGGCTTTTTTGGAATGCTGTGGCTTTGATAGAACTTTGTAGTGTGTATCTACATTAGACTCTGTTCATAGAATTTCTTAAAACTTCATATGTGCCCAATGGAATGTGGGTAGGAAAATGGTTTTCACCATTGCAAATCTATTCATTAGGGAGTTTTAAGATTTTGCCTGTTAAAATCAATGTCTTTCTGCCTTGCTGAGTCCTACCAGTTAACACAGAGTGAAGTTTTTTCTTCAGGAGGCCAAGATAGGGCCGGGCAATGGGGGGTATCCTGTTTGTTTCTCTGTGTGCAAAGCTGATATGGAGAAGAATTAATTCTGTAGTGCTACTGGATGACCTCTCTTTAGCCCTTCCATGGGGAAAGGCAACATTTCAAAGGTACCCATTTTGCCTCATAAAAGAGAAGTTAATCCTAGTAAAATTGATGCTTTCTTTCCTAAACATTTATGGGCCGTGGAGTATATGCTAATAGCTATTTTACTATTTTTGCTATGTTGACAGCAATGCGTTGTCATCTAAATCCTTGTGCATGCATAATATCAGAGGCATGGTGCCAATAGGACAAACCACATCAGGACTGAGAGTTAAGTTGATGTCAGTTCCCTCATTTTGTTTTAATATCCTGCTGAAATGTCTCTGAAGTCTCACAAGAGACTTTGCTGTGATCAACATCTTTCAACCTTCAAAGGCATCCTGGAGGTGTTTGTGAGACAGCTGCTTGCTGAAATAACCTTGATTGCTTGTTCTAAGAATTGTCAGTACATGCCTCATAGATTTGTGGGGAGTCTCTACCAAAAACTGCTGACACTGGCACCCAAGTTCAACTATACTCACTTTACTAAGTCCCCCCACTATTTTTCATGAGCGACACCTCAATTTCTTATGTGCACAAATGTGCTTAAATACAAGTCATCTAAAATGCTACCCATTTTCTTATTCTAAATATTCACATAATTTTTCTTGTACAAAAGTAACACATGCTCAGTTATAGAAAAATTGAAAATTCACAAATGAGAGACAAGGAAAAATATCCTCTCTGAGACCACTACTGAAACATAAGAGTACTTCTCTAGTAGTCTGTAATGTGAATGATTTTTGTTTTGTGTATTATTAGTAAATATAATTGTAGTAAAAATGTATACAGAATAGAGTGTACCAGTTTATTTTTAAGTAATTACATAAAATATGCCTTTCAATAGTGAAAAAAAATCATCCTGGTGTTACATTGACTCTCTGATGAAAACTTCCCTTATTCCATTAGCATTCTTATATTTTACTGTTTCAGTTCCTCAAGCATTACCAATACTCTCTGTTGTGGAAAAGGAAAAAAGCCAAGTTAAATGGTTGGACACTTGAAGAATTGTTGGTTTGGAACACATAAAAATCAACTTCTGAATTGTAGTTTCTTTTTTTATTATTGCACAAAAAACACACTAGTCTTCAAAGTATTCTGATTCGCTGGACTGTGTATAGAGAAAGTGAGTTTTGCAGTGACTGTTGGAATGCTCACAGAGAAGAGATTGTCAAGGTGATGGGTGGAAGATAATTAGCAGCCACCTGGAATGAACTGTGGAATAGTAATAGGGAGATATTGAAAGCCATATGAAGGAATTGGAGGAAAAAATGCCATAGAGACTTAGAAAATTATGTAAACATAATTCTTATGTAAACATAAAATAAGAATAGGAGGAGGACAAGGAACTGATATTTTGATTTATTACTTGGGCCAGGTACTGTGCTAGTCACTTTCCAAGACTTTTCTTTTAATCTTTACAATTATTCTGTAAAGTAGAGTGATACAGTGAAACACAGAGGTGTAAAGTAACATGACCATTTTCTTGTAGCCAAGAGTCACAAAAAGCTGTCAGGTAGATTTTCAAAACAAACTGAATCAAGTTTTTGGTTTTTTTGTATTTTTGTTTTTTTAAGCAACTTTATTGACAGATAATTCATATACCAATGCAATTTAGCCATTTAATGTGTACAGTTCAAGGGTTTTTAGTAGATTCAGAAAATTGTGCGAACTTCACTACTGATTTTAGAATGTCTTCATCCCCCTAAAAGAAGTGTACCCATGAGAAATCATTCCCCATGCTTCCCTTTCCCAAGCCTCTGGCAACCACTAATCTACTTTCTGTCTCTGTAGATTTTGGTTCATCCATGTTGTAGCATGTATTTGTATTTCATTTTGTTTTATTGCTGAGTAGTTTTCTATAGTATGGATATGTCCCACTTTGTTTATCCTTTTATCAGGTATGGATATTTGGGTTGTTTCCGCTTATTGGCTATATTGTGAGGGTTTTTTAAAATTGAGGCAACATTGGTTTATAACATTGTATACGTTTCAAATGTACAACATTATATTTCTATTTCCAAAGGCCCTACAGCATGCTTACCACAAAAAATTTAGTTTCCATCCATCTCCATACAGTTGATCCCCTTTACACATTTTACACTGCCCCCAGCCCCTTGCCCTCTGGTAGCCATTATTATGGTCTCTGTATTGAAGTGTTTGTTTGTTCATTTATTTTGGATTGTCTGTTTTTTATATTCCATATATAAGTGAAATCATATGGTATTTGTCTTTTTGAATTGATAATAGCTAAGGTTTTGCAACATCTGTTTGAAGTTAATATTTTATTTCAAATTTAAAATAATCAAGAGTTCCCCTTACTCCAGACGCTTTTATCTTCCTTCTCACAGAAGCTACTACTCTCATGCATGTCTCCTATCTTTCCACCTTATTTTTTAATGTATTACATAATTTTGAAATGTTTGTTTTTAGCTGCATATTTTTGTACTGAAAAATAGATAACTATTTTAAAGAAGGTAGCACAAGGAACTCAAATATTGAAAAGCAACCAGTTAGACAAAAATGTAGGAGGCACACTCTACTAGAAATTCATGTCAAGATAGTCTTTGCCAGATCCATAAATTGAATTCATCTTAGCAAATTCCTATATGGCACATCAAGATAACTTTAATGTTTAAAAAAATACATAGCAACATTTCTGTTCTGTTGTAATTTTCATTTATGAGAAATAAATACATTATAAATAAGAAATTAGAATTCAAAATGATTCACATTGGTAATATGTTTTTACAGGAGAAATGCTTGCAAAAAATACCTAGCATGATCTCTATTATTTTGTTATCTAAGATAACATATGGAAGTTATATTTTTTTAATTGCTTAAGAATTCCAAACACAAAGGCATGAAAGCAGTTTTTAACTATGTTGATAAAATCATGTTTCATCTAAACACACAAAATATAAAATAGAACCTTTTACATTTCTTTTTCATCAAAACTTTTTTTCTTACATATTTAATGTGAATTAACAAATGGAAGAGATCATATAATTTTATATGTTGTGGATATGTTGGATATTGTATTTAATTCACTTTATGTTATTAGATACTATATTGATATGATTTTAAATATTTGGCTTATAATCTATATAACCCATACCAAAAGCTTGAAATTAATGAGAAATTTCCACAGTTGTTCACTCAAATTATTATTATCAAAGTGTTTAGCAAGTTAAAAAAACAAAATCAAAAGCAAAAAACAAAAATGCTGAATTGGAGGCTCTCCAAGGCCTTCCTCTCCTGAAATGTCATGACTAAAGGATTCTCCTCTTTCCTCCACCCACGAACTAAAGGCCTTGACAGAAAGAAATGGAAAAGAGAAGATATATAATGGCTCTGGTTAGATTCACTCATGAGGTATAAATCTAAGGGAAAAGACTGGATTAATTTTAAGAAAATCTATGGACCCCCAACTCCAGATGAACTTACTTGGACAAAACACTATAAAAAAACAAAATGTTAAACTCAGTAGTTATACATAACACTAGCTCTCAAAACTATTTTGACTAACAGAACTTTAAATTTCCCTGACAGCAACATTTCTAATATTACAATTTATTTTAATTTGTATTTTCTGCAGTGTTGGCTAGTCAACAAAGTTAAAATGTGTAGCATTTGGTAAACCTGAAATGGCACAAAATGACTGATGCCATCTGACCTTTCTCTGGATTGAATTTCCTGTTGTATTTTGGGAAAGGTAGTGACTGTGCTAGATAAGTAATTAATGCAGTCTGGTGTGAGAATTATGAGAATTATAGAGAAATACATTAAAGGGTTGAATTCAGCATTATCACAAATTAGCTAATCTAGTCTTTTGGCACAAAATAAGCAGGCTGCTTTGTACACACTTGGAAGCTTTTAAAAACAAATCAATATAGCCATACACTCAGGACTATGCTAAAGAGAGCTGCTGATAAACACACACTGCTCCTCCACAGTGGGCCCATTGTGGAGAGCTGCCACATCCAAAGCACCTTCCAGCTGTTGGAGGAACCCACCAGAGGAGCGAGTGCAGATGCAGACACCCTCAGCCAGATAATTACCTTGATTAAGATTCTCAGAATTAAACGGAGTTTAATCAAGGACCCTGTGAAATTGTGAAAGCGCCAGTTTCCTGGGCTTGCCCTCCTTTTCTGCGGATGGTGAGTTGCCAAACAAAATCAAAAGAGTCTTAATTACAAGGATGAGAGGCAAAAGCAAAAGGGAATGAGAGAATCTGACTTTTGTGATGGAGATGGACCTGCACCAATCCCAGCAAACTCAGCTCTGTTCTGCGTAGAGAGAGCCACAACGCATCACAGCTGAACACCATCAACATTCCTGACAATTCGAAGGACTGAATTAGTAGCTATGCCAATATATTTAAGGTTGGTGCTAATACTGAATTCTCTTACGATACAATGTTGTATGTGAACTTTTAGGAAATATTTGGGCTGGTATTAGAAAAAAAAACCCATGCTACTCCAGTTGTTACTAAGAAAGCATGACTCAGCCTAAATCTAAACTAAACCATTATTGGAAATAAATTCCCACATAAATGGAAAGCCTGAGAATCAGTGATACAGGGAGGTATAACTTTTTTCAACTTTCTTTCTCTTAACTTGAATTTGGATCACAAATAGAAGTGATTATAAAAGTGATCCATTCCATAAATATGTCAATAGCTCCTAAAGTCCACTCACTACAACACTAATGTTCTTTTCATGTAAGCTGCTCCTAAGCCTTTTCCACTGTTCTGAATGTCTATACTTGGTCTTTTGATGGGCAGGACCTCATATTGATTTCTTTAGCTTTATTTTCATAAAATTTGGCCTGGTATTATAAATAAATCAAGGAGTCATCATTTATTAGTACTAATTAATTTGGTGCAAGCACTCTGGGGATAGAATATTATAAAAATCATTGTACCCCCTCCCCAAGTCATACTTATGATAATATATCTTCACACATAAATTACATATTTTTAATAATATTTTGTAAAGTAAACATAAATCCATCCCTGTCTATTTTCCTATTATTTACCATTATTATAAGCCACAAATGCAAACAGTTCGTGGATAATCGATTGCCCTACAGGCTTTCCTCATGTCAATGCTCTGCAATTTCTATTTCTAGAATCTTTATTTTTTTTTATTACTTTGCTTAGCCCTTCAAAGATTTCCTTTGAACTGCTCTTCATATACTCCCTCTCGGTTGGCATCTAAGTTTTACATTTTCTCTTTTTCTCAGATTTTATACCATTACCTCCTATATTCCAATATCTTCTTATTCTTCTGACTTAATCTTACATTTTCTTCCATTCATGCATCTGGAATGATCTGGAAATAGTTTCCATTTCTATACCTCTGTGAACTAAAAAGTTAACTCTCTGACCATATGGCTGTTAATTGCTTTCCCCCAGCAAGACCCATCTCTATACAGCATTTTTGCAACTGTTGCTCATTCATGCTTTGTTTTCCTTCTACTTCTTCTTCCTCTATAATTTACTATCTTATTTTTCACAAGATGATACACAAAGCCTGAATATCACTATCAATGAAAGAAATTGAATCTGTTATTAAAATAAACCTTCCCACAAACCAGTGTTAATATTTTCTATAATAGTAATATTATTATAGAAAAGACATGTAATATTTATTGTTTTATATTATATGGTTATAATGATTAGTTCTGTAATAGTTATTTGTAATCAAAATAATTTAAGGTATAAATTAATAAATTATACATAATTAATATTACATAAAAAGTATAATTTCATGTATTATGTTACAGGTTTATTATTACCTATATATTGTTTATTTTGTACCAGATATTTTATATATATCATCTCATTTAATACAGCCATTCTGTGAGCTAGGTGTTATTATCTCCACTTTATCGATGAAGAAATTAAAGAACAAAGAACTTAATTACCTTGCCTAAACTCACACAGCTAGTAAGAGGCACAGCTGGCTCTAGAGTCCTTTGAGATGGATTGAGTTTAGAAGGTGGAAGGAAGGATTTTGAGACTATTCAAGTGTTTCTAGCTATGGTGTCCTGTGTAAGGTGTTACCATTCATGAGTTTAAGAAAAAGTAATAACCAACCATTCAAGTTCTACATGTTTGTAAAACATGTGCCAGGTAGTATGTTCTGAACAGTTCAAAATATTATAATATTTTGTTCACGCCAACTCTTAGATGTGAGAGAAGTGAGACCCCAAAATATTCAATAATTTACTTTCACTAGATTATACAGCTAACAAATGAAAAAGGCATAATTCAGACTCATGACTCCTGAGGATTATTATTATTCACTTTTAACTACTATATTATGGAAAAATCAATCTATGCTGAAAGTGGGATGTCTTCTTGTTATCTAGATAAATAGCCTTCTGCTTTGAACCTCAAAATCAGTTACAGTTTTTGGGAATATCAGTTTTCAGGTAGTCACGAAGCCATATTAATTGTTGATATGCTCCATTCTGTTTGTGTAGAAAAAAGATCTGCCAGTTTATTTTTAGGAAAGTGCAATAAATTGAATGAGAGACGTATTAAAGCTGATGGCACATTTCCAGAGTTGACACGCCAAGAATTCAAGTTCACCTCTAACCTCTTAGGTAGTATATAATTCAAACTGAAAATAAAAGAACATCTTGGTATACAAGTTCAGTTTTTAGTGTAGAGGGAAGAAAAGAGATGATGTCAGAAGAGAAGAAAGATTTTGAGTGCTTTACAGCTGGTGACATCTAAATTGTTTTGTGAACTCTGTTCTGGACCTACCAGCAAAACTCAAAACAAATGAGAAAAGTGCATTTCTGCCCATTTCAGTAGGGACATTGAGAAATCCAGCCACCTCATCCCTGTTATAGGTGCTAGCAGGAGATGACAGCTGTGCCACTACCCTGGCCAGAACCAGGGCCCACACTGCAGTAACAAGGGATCTACACATCCATACAGTGAGCTCGAGGGTATCAAGAGAGGGAGAGTAGAGTCTTCGATGTGACCGAGTGACCACTGATTGCTGTGCCTAGGTAAGAGTCCATTGGGCCCTTCCAAGAGGCCCAGAGGCAGAGGCTCAGAGTCTACATCAGTGATAGCAGGGAGATTTGCTTCTTTCCGTGATCCCATGCATCCTGTTGAACTGCCCTGGCTGCTGTGGCCTGAGCAAATACACATTAGTAATTGGCCATTCTTTCTCATCACCGAACAGTTTTTCTGAGTTCCGCATATCCAATTCTAGTCAGTCATTCTAAAACTTGCTCCAGAATTCCTGAGTATCTAATGTAAAATCAGGATTCCTTTTTATAGAGGATACATAAAAAGTCCTGGATTTATACTGCAACGTTTTACTACTGTGAGCCACAAGTTAATATTTTCCAAATTATATTTATTTGACCTATAATTTCACTAGCCTGTTTGATAGTTAAAAAATAACGGTTATGCATATGCATAATTAGGTATGATAAATGCTCAGAGAAGTATATAATGAGAGGTTAAACTGTCCCACAACCCCATACTCCTGAGTCTCTTTTCTCAAAGGGAGCCACTATTAACAGCTACTTCTGTAAGTCCAGAAACAGTTTCCATGCCTATAGCTGCATATCTCAATTTTAAAACATAAAGAATGCTTATACTAGACTCACTTTTCTACACCAAACTTTTCACTTAATGCATCCTGAGGTTTTTATTCAAATCAACATATACTTATCTACAGCATTTCAGTAGTGTCTATGTCATGTGAACATATATATCATAATGCACTTAACAAGCCCCTATTTACAGTGACTTACTGGAACTATATTTGTTCTTACAAAGAGAGCTATAATCGAAATAGTATACTAATATCTTGGTATACTTTATTAAATATATTTCAAATTTGGTACATATTGCCAGATTAATTTGAGAGTAGGTTTTATCCAGTTCCAATTTCACCAGAGCTTCATACACTGTTGGTGAAATTGGAACCAGATGAGGCCTTCTTTCCTCCCCAAAACTGATATTACTAACCGTTAAAACTCTTATTTAACTGATTACAATGTTAGAATGTGATAATTGATAATATTGGTAATATATGGCAGAAAGCTGAGGCTTTGAATATAATAAAAATAATAGTAACAGATGAGTACACCAGGTTTGTTCATTAATTTCAAACTATAGTTTATGTTTCATGGATTAATCGTGGGTTTTTTCCCAATATGATATTGGGGTATTTAAAAAGTGAGAAGAAAAAATCACTTCAGATTCATTTGAAATTAAATTAGATAGATTTTCCTCCTGTTATGGATTGTTTATTTTCTACATCTCGCTTAACAAATCAGCATGGAGTTATATAAGAACCCCAAATATTGAATTTTCTGGAAAATTGAATACTTGTCTTAGAAAGGAAAAATGACATAGTCATTAAGGATGGTTAAATGAATTTACAAATAAGAAATACATTTTATCACATCATAGGATGTATTTCATTGACATGAAGCTCTTACTATATTGATTTTAGAAAATAATTTTTATTGTGCATTTGTACTTTTTTAAACAGCATATTCACTGGAGAAAGAAGAATCAAGGAGAGAAGGAGTTTTGGAGGGAGAGGAGGAGGAAAAGATGTCAATGGAGTGAGTAAAAGGGAGGGATAGAAGGAGAGAAATACTTGTGTGAAATGGTCGGTTTTCATTTCCTGTGTGATTCCCTTTACTTACCAACAGATATTTCTTTCTAATATAGAAGATTCATGCTGAATAATCCCCATGTATAACATTGTCTTCTGAATTTTGGTTTGATTTTGATGAAGCTGATCCCTGAGAAGACTGGTTTTCCATTTGGGGGATTGTCAGGTATAAGTCAGCAGAAAACAAAATGCTAAAATGAAAATGAATGATAACAGAATATACTTCAGACAGTTCAGCTTCAAGGAATTCTCATCTCATCTGAAGTGATCACATATGAATTGAACAAAGATTTATACACCATTACTTTTGTGTTAAATAATACAGGACACTCCAGTGTTGTGCAAATGGATTAACATGTGTTAAAAAAAAGAAACAGCAGGCCAAAATGAAGTCACTTGTGCTAAGCCCCAGGTCAGTAAAACAAGACTTAATACCTAACCTAATTATAGTTTCAGTCTCTCCTAGGAAGGTAATCTTAACCAGTCAGTCTGGAATTTCCTGGCAGCACTAGTGAGGTAGTCCATGTGATAGACCCTTGCCTTCCCCCAAAGGAAGATGATCTTACCTGAAATAATCCTCTTTTTTTGTTTATGACTACCTTGTCCCTCCCACTTTCTACCTTTAAAAACCTTTTCTGCAGCTCTTAGAAGCTCCTTCTAAATGAGTGTTACCCCATGGGAGGGGATCTTGACTCAGTTGCTCCTTCTGTTCCAGTGACATTACATGGCCCATCAAACTTACCTAAAGTAATACTCTTAGTTTATCACTCTAAAACAGTCGTAGTACTACAGCGGACGTCTCAAAACAACTAATACAGAGGTTCATATTGGCTACTGTGACTCCATTTTGAACTACTTAACATAGCATAAATCCTATAAGTTTCACACAAGATGACCAGGAATCATAACACAAAAGAAATTATGTCATAACAAGTACAGAGCACTTAATTCTTATCAAAGGAAATAGACTGAGGCTGTACAGAAAAAAAAGGTATATTTATTGTGGATATTTCAGCACTGAGTGACAGAAAGGTCATGATTCCCATTTCCAAGGCTTACTACGTTCAACTGGATTGTTTAACTTATTATTTTAATGTGAAGGACAAGGTAATTTTTTAAATCTCCAAATATCTCTTTCTTTTAAATTCATAAAACTAATTAAGCTCAAATTCTAATCGCCTGAAAATTTTTAATTTCTTTGCTTGCAGTTTTTGGTAATTCTCAAAATAATATGCTTAATGTTCAAGCTCAGCCCATTGAAATGGTTTCAGCCCATTTCAATTCATGAATACATATTCTAACAAGAATATAATGTCTCCTTGGTATTGGTTTTAGGGAAATGTGACATCAGATTCTTCTTTGGGTGTTCTATAAAGGGATTTTATTTGAGAGAGAGTGTTTCAAAAGAATGTGTTTGACCTGAGGCATATCTGAAGTGGAAAAATGGAGACATGAGTCAAAATAAGCTATTCTGTTACCTAAAACATTTCCCCAAATCTCCCACTGGTAAAATAATGATATTTTGATTCTGAAAACTAGGTCCACTCTGGTGGGAAAAGGCAGAGTCATAAGATCATTGCTTCTATATTTCCTAAAATCTTATGTTACCAGAAAAAATGTCACATTTTTCCCATTTGAGAACTCAAGTTAAAATGTTTTAAAAATAGAAAATAGTGAAAACTTTATTGTTTTTTTAGATTTGAGGCAAGTATTTAAAAACTTTGTTATGTTTTAGATTTGGATCAAGCACAAAAAACGTTAAACCTTTTTATAATGTTTGTCTCTATAAGACAACACAGTTATGTTTTGGTTCACCTTACATTGACCATGGGCATGATGGGAACCTCTGAATTTACAGCTGCACTTAGACCACTCATCACCCTTGGGCAAGCTAATAAGCCTCAATTTCTCCATCTTTACTTCACAGATTTAAAATGAGGATTAAAATGTGACCATATGTATATAGCATGACCATTATGAAAAACCTCAACAAATGCAAATTCCCTTTCACCTTGTGAAAAGATTCCAGGAACATCGTCACCCAGATGATAAATAAAAGAGAAAATCACTGTGATCCTCTACCCCAGTTACAAAGCTATAGGTTCCTGAAATGCACTGCAAGATGCATTAAGTTTAGACAGTTGAATTCATCTGTTCAAACAGCTGGCAATTGACCACCTTTCCCCTCTAGCTAACCTGATTGAAGTAACATAGTATAATGTTTAGAAATTGGCTTTTCAAATCTAACAGTCATGAGTTCAAATCATGAATCCACCACTTAGATACTGAATCATTGACAAGTTACCTTTGCTTTCTGAGGCCTAGTTATCCCACCTACAAAATGAGTTAAGTGCCAAGTCCAGTGCTTTCTATTGCATGTTGTATGCACTTAATAAGTGTTATGTTTTCTCCAATGTTTCTTTTTTCAAAGAAAAAAAATTAGCTTAATGTGTGGAGTTTGAAAGTTCCTGCTAATCAGGAAAAAAAAAAAAAAGAAGAACATTAAAACAGGGCATTGACCAGAAGAAAAAATAAAAGTATTAATTAGGTAAACATGTATTCACAAATGGCAAATAATCTCCAAACCTCCTGGTTCAGAAGAAATATGTTTTCCTCTACAATCACTGATATTACAACAAAATGCTCTGCCATCCATATGACATCTCAAAATATCAGAGTGGACCACTTTATTTGCCACAATGTGGTTCTTGAATTTGATTTCCACCTGTCAATCAAAATGCTACCTTTAATCTTAATAGTTCCTGTCACTGATTTTTTATATGAACCCCATTAAATTTTATTGAAAAGCAACATTCATAGTACAGTTGCCACCCAAAGTTAATGAATAATATATTTTTCATGTTACTTCATGAAATCCATAAATAATGACATAAAATCTAATCAGTACATTTTAGACATAAATGTTTAAGAATGTTGTGATAGACTATATTAAATTGTAAGTGTTGTTTTGTTAAGAGATTTACAATTTAACTACCATGACATCTTTATCCTGCGTATTTTAGCTTACTCTCTAGGTGACTAGCCATCTGCCACCAAAATAACATATGGTAGAATTAAACAGATGTCATTACTTGTAGATGAGGCTTCAAATTTCACAAAAGTTAAGACAACTATCTAACTCACAGAAAGCCGAAAGAATTCCTCTCCTCCAAAATAAGGTATGTGCCAAGTGGAATACAATTCTCTCAGAAAATAATCACCTCCAGGAAATCCCTGGAGGTGGAATGAATTTAATACATTGTTCCACAGCCTTGGTGCACTGATTCAGCATAAGACAGCAAGAAAATTAAAAGATTGGTTTTGTGTACGGAAGACACCATCTTTCTTTCAATATTTTTAAATGAACTCATTCTTATTCTTGGAAGGAAAACACCCACACACTTCTATGAAACCAAAGTCAAAGAAATATCCACATATCCAAAATAAGGATTTTGTCAAAGAGAGAAGAGATGTGCCCAAAGTATTCTTAACATGAATAACTCTGTTAATTTAATTTGACAATGTTTCTTTTGCTAAAGTAAATAGAAATGCAGCTCCAAATTCATAAGCTAAAAACTACATTTTTCAGAACCTGCCCAACTATCCAGAAGTATGAATTCTAGATCTCTTCAAATATCAAGTGAAAGGCATTTATCCTTACTTAGAATTGTATAAGTAAAAATTAAAACAATATTTAAAAATATTTTCAATTATAAGAACAAGGTTTTAACATATACAATATTGGCAAGCAAGTGAGTGGAGAAACTGGCCCTTTCATATATTTTTGGTCAGTGTGTAAGTTGGTGCAACTGCTTTGGAGGACATCTTGACAATATCAATCAAACTAATAATTTACAAGCCTTTGAAGTCAGAATCTTGCCTGTTAGAATTTATTCTGTGAATTTACTTGTGTATGTGAACACGAAAATGACAGTTTCCACATTTGTTTGTAATAGCAAAACACGGGGGACTCCAGGAAAAACCAGCACCCAGTGAAAAATGTACAAATACAAATTTGGTTGCATTAAGCAGAGGTTTGAATCTGGTTCACTTAAGCATTCAGCCACCAGAAGGATCTCAAATGAGGATATCCTCCCATTTTTAGCCAGGAGACAGTGAGCCATATTTCTAACATCAGATGGAAGGGAAAATGCAAAATGTGAAGAATGAATGAATGAATTAGTGTTTCTTTGGTACTGAACTGGTAAACTTAAGGCTATAAAATGCATAACACCTGGCTACCATGAAAGTCTATTTCTGTCTCTTCTTCTCATGTTTATATATTACAAATCATGATCCCAAGCACAGTGATCACTATAGATTTATAGTCTTCTTCTCAGGACAAATATCATGGAAATTATCTTTACAATTAAAGATATTCACATACTACTGTACCACTTATTGGTATAAAATGACAATGTAAAAAGAAAGCTTTCAAAACATGTATAACATTTGGTCCAATAATTCCACTTATTCAAATGTGCTCTTTAAATTATTTTAAGATAATTTCAAGTTATAGAAGAGTTGCATGAATAGTTCAAAGAATTCCTGTGTATCCTTCACCCAAGTTATCAAAATGTTAACATTTTACCACATTGTCTTTCTCTCTGACTGTGTCTGTCTGTCTCCATGGATATTAAAAGCTATTCATTGGAGCATAATTTATAATGGAGAAAACTGAAAGGCATCTAAATAACAAGCATCAGGAAAATGGTTTCTTAAATTATAGAATATCTACTCTGTGGAATATTAAACAGAAATTAAAATGTTTAAAGTGATAATTGTGAAGTTTAGCCTTATTAGATAGTGCTAAGTCAAAAGGAAGTTATAAATGATAATTATAAAGATTATAACACTTATTAAATATTACCCAGTGAAAACACAGGATACGAATGTGACAATATGTAAATAGATTCATATGAAAAAATGACAAGAAGGGAACATACAAAACTGTAGTTCTATAAATTTGATTAAGATTATGGATAAAATTTCTCTATTTTCTAAATAGTATACCTCTTTTTACACGTTCTTTAGGGTCTTATGGATGGCTACTAGAAGGTAAGCAAGAGAAAATACTGAATTTGGGAAATTACTCATAAGATTGTAGAGTAGAAACTATAACTTAAATCGCATAACAAACTATTATGTTTCATGAAAGAAAGAAGAAAAGCGGTCATTTTTCTCAAGGAGAAAATAAGTAGGACTCAAAACAGAGAACAGATGATTTGGATTGAGATTTCAAAAAATATCAAGCTCACATGGGTTTGTAAATGAATGTTTAACAAATAGAATTCTGCAACATATAAGGTTAATTTTTTTTTACTGTATTACATGATGCAATCAGTTGCTTCTAACCTGAAATTTCACTGAGACGTTTTATTCTCTGTGTATCACTAATTGTTGTGTGCAAGCTGACTGCCAAACTGAGCGCAGATCTATAAACCAGTGAAAAAGTGTATTTGTAAGTCGTTAGAATTTCTAATAATTAAAATCTAAAAGAAAAAGATGATAATCTCTTAGCAGTGAACATTCCATGCACATGACTTTTAAAAGTTTAATTGTATATTCGATAGAAAGGGAAACATTTCTGAAAATGAAATATTAAAAGAGCCACTGAATTCTTCTGCCAAGGTGATTTGGGGTGTAAAGAGATCTGTTTCGGAGATTTCAAGTATGAGATGTTTATTAGTCATATGAGAGGAAATAAATATCAAGTGGGCAGTATTAGCAATAATACCTGATGAATTTCTGATAAGAAACCTCTTTGTTTATCAGAAAATCTACTCTACATGCGGCAGAGATAATCAATTTGTAAATTAGTAAAACAATCTAGGTATATACAATCTAAATTCCTTCCTAACATGAGATCATCACCAAAGCAGATTTAACACTTTAGAAACTGGTACTTGAACCTCAGACTCTATTAATGATATCTTTATTGTACCTAAGATATACTTCGTGGTGCACTAAAACTGCACAAAGAACGTTGAAAATCTAAA
Organism: Kogia breviceps; assembly: GCF_026419965.1. Taxonomy (NCBI): domain Eukaryota; kingdom Metazoa; phylum Chordata; class Mammalia; order Artiodactyla; family Physeteridae; genus Kogia; species Kogia breviceps. The sequence continues at coordinate 51,099,807 of NC_081317.1, read as the reverse complement.
GCTGATCGTGGTTCCAGGAGGAGACTGGCTTTTTTCTTTTTTTAAGAAAAAGATGCTTTTATTCTCCTCACAGCTGAGTTTGTCATCTATTGTTATTTCACAGATGACATAATTCACAAGTTATTAAAGTTTTCACTGCAGTCTGAACTTTTTATTCCTACACTTTCCAAAACACTCTCAATTTTCTCTAACTACCCTCTAAAGTAATTTCAGTCCCAAAGAATAGAGGAGGAAAAAATATACATTGAATATATAAAAGTAGAGGCAGAGCGCCAATCTATTATGACATTTATCGCTATGAAAGAAAGATAGGTTGACATGCTCATGGCTATATTATTTATAAGTTCTTTCTTCTCACTCATAAAGACACTTGTTATGAGAAATGTTAAGATTTCTTTACATTTTATACCAGCTATCTCTCTTCATTCTTCACTGTTTTCATAACTGTCAACTCTCAAATACTACAGAACAACTTATTTTTTCATAGGTATCACAATGCCCTTCAACACATGGGCTACTGTTTAGGCCTTAGCCCTGAATGGAAGTATAACCATAGTTTAATATTTTATGTACAAAATCATACACAAATAAAAATATCTGTAAAATTCAAAATGGCAGCCAGGTCTTATCATAATAGTATAAAAGAGACCTTCAATTCTTCAGTGTTATATTTGTTATTACTTTTAAATTATATAGTACTAAAAGCAGTTATACAAGATAAATCAGTCCGAGAGATCTGCTGTACAACATTGTGTCTATTGTTAACAGTACTGTATTGTGCACTTCAAAATGTGTGAGAGGGTAGATACCATATTAAGTGTTCATAAATAAATAAATAGTTCTGTGTCCATCAGGATACACATACCTATGTGAATATATAAAATAATATCAACAGGACATGTTTTATGTGTCTAGAAGTAAAGCATATAAACTAAATATACAAATAAAAATATATACTAAATGGTTAACCATTTTCTTTGTGGAGTAGGAAAAAGAGCAATTATTACTTTTTATGCATTTTTACATTGTTCACCTTTTACAACAAGCATGAGTTATTTTGAAAAATGGGTAAAACAAAGTTATAAGGAAAAGAATGGGAAATATAGGAATGAAGTAAATATACAATCTTAAATAAAAGTCAGTAAACATTAGAGCAAATTCACATTTGTGAATCTGATTCAGAAGCTTAATGCAATGTTTTCATAACCCTGGGATGGGTAAAGTCAGGGGTCCCCAACTCCTGGACCACGGACGGGTAGTTGTCCATGGCCTGTTAGGAACCGGGTCACACAGCAGGAGGTGAGTGGTGGGCAAGTGAGTAAATCTTCATCTGTATTTACAGCCACTCCCCATCACTTGCATTACCACCTGAGCTCCGCCTCCTGTCAGATCAGCGGCGGCATTAGATTCTCATAGGAACGCGAACCCTACTGTGAACTGCACGTGCGAGGGATCTAGGTTGCACGCTCCTTATGAGAATCTAATGCCTCATGATCTGAGGTAGAGCTGAGGCGGTGATGCTAGTGCTGGGAAGCGGCTGCAAATACAGATTATCATTAGCAGAGAGGTTTGACTGCACAGAGACCATAATAAATCAATTGCTTGCAGACTCATATCAAAACCCTATCAGTGAGTGACAAGCTGCATCTGGTGGCAGGCTTTAAGTCAGATTCTGACACTTATTTTAGTACTCTCATGACCTGCCTATTATTTTATTTACCTCTTCCATCCGTGCCTCTTTCCCACACTGCGCACTGTGCGCTTGTTTCAGTCAGAGTTTTGGTAAGCCCACAAGCTAACCCTAGCCAAAATGAGTAAAAAACAAACATTGCTGGAGAGCTTCTTCGAATAGGGGGAAAGACCCAATGATGAGACAGCAGAAGGCGCTAAGACTGCCAACAAAAAGAAAGCTGCATTTAAAAGAAAATACCAAGAGTCCTACTTAAATTACGGGTTCATTGCAACAGGTGATTCAAATTCTCAAAGTCTGCTTTGTAGAATATGTGGCAACTGCTATCCAACAAAGCCGTGAAAACTTCCAAAGTACTTCGCCAGATGGAGACCAAATACCCTGCATTAAAAGACAAGACTTTGGGCTTCCCTGGTGGCGCAGTGGTTGAGAGTCCGCTTGCTGATGCAGCAGACGCGGGTTCGTGCCCCGGTCCAGGAAGATCCCACATGCCGCGCAGCAGCTAGGCCCGTGAGCCATGGCCGCTGAGCCTGCATGTCCAGAGCCTGTGCTCCGCAAAGGGAGAGGCCACAGCAGTGAGAGGCCCGCGTACCGCATTAAAAAAAAAAAAAAAAAAAGACTTTGGAGTTTTTCAAAAGGGGGGGGGGGGACGTGAACAGAAGCAATTATTGAAGGCCACCACTTCATCAAATGTGTCTGCAGTGAGAGCATCATTCTTAGTGGCTAACTGCATTGCTAAAGCTAAGAAGCCCTTTACTATTGGTGAAGAGTTGATCTTGCCTGCTGCTAAGGACATTTATCGTAAACTTTTAGGAGAGGCTGCAGTTCAAAAGATGGCACGTATTCCTCTTTTGGCTAGCACCATAACTAAACGAATTGATGAAATAGCAGAGGATATTGAGGCGCAATTGTTAGGATTAATAAGTCACTGTGGCACGCAATCCAGGTTGACGAATCTACCGATGTTGACAACAAGGCAACAATGCTTGTTTTTGTGCGATATATTTTTCAGGAGGATGTGCATGATGTTATGTGCACTTTTGTTGCCAACCAACACCACAGCTGCAGACCTATTCAAGTCTTTGAATGATTACATATCAGGAAAACTGAATTGGTCATTTTGTGTCGGTATATGCACGGACGGAGTGGCTGCCATGACTGGATGGCTTTCTGGTTTCACTACTCAGGGCAAAGAGGTCGCTTCTGAATGTGAGTCTATGCACTGTGTCATCCATAGAGAAGTGCTGTCTAGCCGAAAAATGTCACCTGAACTTAACAGTGTTTTGCAGGATGTGATTAAAATTATCAACCACATTAAAATACATGCTCTTAACTCATCTCTGTTTGTGCAGCTCTGTGAGGAGATGGACATAGAGCACACACGTCTTCTCTTATACACAGAAGTGAGATGGCTTTCTCAGGGTAGATCACTGGCCAGAGTTTTTGAGTTATGAGAGCCGCTCCAGAGATTTCTTTTAGAAAAACAGTCACCACTGGCAGCACATTTCAGTGACACAGAATGGGTCGCAAAACTTGCTTACTTGTGTGGCATATTCAACCTGCTCAGTGAACTCAATCTGTCGTTTCAGGGGAGAACGACAACTGTGTTCAAGTTGGCAGATAAAGTGGCTGCATTCAAAGCCAAACTGGAATTATGGGGGCGACGAGTGAACATTAGGATTTTTGACATGTCTCAAACATTAGCAGAGATTTTGAAAGAGACTGAGCCAGGGCCTTCTTTCTCCCAGCTGGTGCATGATCACCTATCTCAGCTTTCAGAAGAGTTTGAGCATTACTTCCCAACCACAAGAAAAACCCGAGCTGGGAAGGAATGGATCTGCGACCCATTTGTGAATAAGCCAGGTGAATCGACTTTGTCCGTGCTAGAAGAGGATCATCTGCTTGAGATCGCAAATGATGGTGGCCTTAAAAGTATGTTTGAGACAACTTCAAATCTCCATACGTTCTGGATTAAAGTCAAGACAGAATATCCTGAGATTGCCACAGAAGCACTGAAAAGCCTGCTTCCATTTCCAATATCGTATCTTTGTGAAGCAGGGTTTTCTGCAGTGACAGCAACCGAAACAAGATTACGGAGTAGACTGGACATAAGCAATACACTTTGGCTGTCACTGTCTCCCGTCACCCCCAGATGGGACCATCTAGTTGCAGGAAAACAAGCTCAGGGCTCCCACTGATTCTTCATTATGTTGAGTTGTATAATTATTTCATTATATATTACAATGTAATAATAACAGAAATAAAGCACACAATAAATGTAATGTGCTTAAATCATCCTGAAACCATCCCCCACGCCCTGTTCCGTGGAAAAATTGTCTTCCACGAAACCGGTCCCTGGTGCCAAAGAGGCTGGGGACCACTGGGTAAAGTCATCTTAGAAAACACTGACCATAAAATAAAAAATTGATGCATTGCTCTTCAAAACTATAAACATCAGCTCATTGAACGTGTTTATTGAGAAAATGAATAGGCAAGCATGGGAACAAATATTCACAATACAAATTGTGACAAAGGACTTGTATGCAGACTATATAAAGAACACCTTCAACAATAAGACAACATCTCAATAACAAATAGGTAAATTAGATACTTTGAAAAGGAAGGTATACAAATTACTAATAAGCACTTGAAAAACTGCATATTAGTGGTCATAAGAAAATGCAAATTAATATTAAAATATCACTATGCTTCTAGAATGGCTTAAATTTTAAAAGCCTGACAACACTAAAAATTGGCCAGGATATGAAGCAAATAGAATTCTCATGAATTGCTAATATGAGTGCAAAATGGTACTACCAATTTGGAATCTGAAAGTTTCTTATAAATCAAAACATACTACTTACCTTATGATCAAATAACTACTAGGTATTTACGAACGATAAATAAAAGCGTATGTCCACAAAAAAGACTTTTATATAATTTGTATAAAATTATTCATAGCAGCTATATTAATGATCACCAAAAACTGAAACAACTCAAATGGACACCAACAAGAGAATGGATAAATTGTGTTACATCCATACAGTGAAACTGTATTCAGCAGTTAAAAGGAGGGGATAAATTTGAATATTGCTAAGGTAGAATCAGTTTCAGTTAGTGAAATTGAAAGATTAGTGTGAGATAAAGAGAGGAACTGAAGATGGACTTGAGATGATTAGCCTACTTGTCTAGGAGAAAAATTGAAGAAAAAGATGCATGGAGAGAGGAACTGCTTAGGGTTGGGAATAAAGGTATAGATGATGCTTCTCTAGGATCTGAAAAACATTTTCCTTCATCGTGAAGTGGAGAAAGTTTCTCTATCGATTGAAGGTTCCAGCAGTCAGAATTCACTTTTTTCCATATATCAACCTCTTAGTGTTTTTTCTCCTGAGCAGAATTTTCATTAACTTCGAAGGGTGCTTTGAGATTGTGAGAGTACTGAGAACGGTCTGGAGAGGAGATTACTTATCATGCTTTAGTACTCCTTGTTCTCCTTTCTCATGAAGTATTTGAAGTTTGGGTATTTGTGGGCCACTGATGAGACTGGTACCTGATTGTTTACCCATCTCTTTCAACTGAGGGAATTTGTGCTGAGGTACACTATCTTTGGTGTCCAAAAATGATGGTAAGAAAGAAGAGGGAAAGCATCATCCCATATCATGTCATATCATATCATATATCATATCATATCCTTCAGGAATTGATGATCATATTCATTTATTTATTTTCTACAATATAGTTGTTTTCTTATTATTAGTTGGTGAATTTTTGGTGGGTAGGGACTGCCTTATTCATCTTTTTAATCTTTCCTCCCTAAAGTTTATCATGAAGTAAGCATTCAGTGAAAAGATGCTGAAAGAAGGACTAAATATGCCTCTAGAGATTTTATTATTGCTACTTCCTCTGAGATATAAAGTTTTGTTATTAAAAACAACAACAAAAGTAAACAACAGTAATAAAGTAGATTTTTAAAGAAACTTTCCTCTCAAGAAAAAAGAAAATGAAGACAAGCCCAATATGAAAATGGAAATATCCTTGACTGAAACTGACATTTAAAAATCAGATTAGAAGGATAAGAGAGAAAAAGGAGAGGAAAATCAGATATTCAAGGTTTTTGAACTCAGAAAGGAAAAAAGCAGAAGAGACAGATCAAAGAATCAAAACTCCATTGCGGGAAACAAGTGGAAAGTAAAGGAACTAGAGTATCCCTGCAAGGTATAGAAGCATTTTGATTTAGCTGTAGAAACAGAGGAAGGTCACACAGAAACAGAGGGAGGTTACTTGAAAACTGCCCATGGTTACTCAGGAGTGAAGCTGGCATCGACATGCAGTTGGATCTCACTCTCCACTCAGTGATCTGCTCTCTAGATTATGCACTTCTTGATATTTACCCATAAACCTGGTAACCAGTTTAGAGAAATGCCTGACCATGAAGGATTCATGCTATGACAACGTAGCCACCTTGCATATTTCTAGCCACTGTTATGTTCCATTAACTCTTTAATCCTGACCTTGAAACCACTTCTGCTTTACTATTCAATGTGTTCCATTCAAAACATATTGTAAATTCTGGTATCCTCCACTTTTGAGGGGGTTAGCTTTAGGTGTATTCTTTTGAGTGTACAAGAATGAATACAAAGAAGGAAAGTAAAATAATTAATTATTACAGGCATACCTCAAAGCTATTGCAGTCAGTTCCAGACCACTGCAATAAAGTGAATATCGCAATAAAGTGACTCACAGAAATGTTTTTGGTTTCCCAGTGCATGTAAAAATTATGTTTCCACTATACTGTAGTCTGTGAAGTGTGCAATAGCATTTATTTCTTAAAAATGTATATACCTTAATTTAAAAGTACTTTATTTCTGAAAAATGCTAACCATCACTGAACCTTCTGTAGTTGTAATCTTTTGGCTAGTGGAGGGTTTGAAATACTGCAAGAATTACCAATACGTGACACAGAGACAAGAAGTGAGCAAATGCTGTTGGAAAAGTGACAGCAATAGATTTGTTCAATGCAAGGTTGCCACAAACCTTCAATTTGTGAAAAAAAAGTGCAATATTTGTGAAGCACAATAAAATGAGGTATTCCTGTACTTTAACATACAGAACACATGGCTCTCTTCCTCGAATATTATATGTCACTAGAGTTGAAGTCCTCAAAGTCATTTACTGTGGTCTGAGAAACAAGTTTCTTCTGTTCCAGTGTCACCTTTTAAGAAATCAAAATAGATTAGGTTTTATTTTTAAATATAAATATTGAAAGAGAGTTAATATTTGAGAATAAAGGATGGTACATGAACAGAAGTGCTTTCAGAACAAGGTTGTCATGAATTACATTTGGCCCTACATGTCTGTATCTGCAGATTTCACACCTGGGATTCAACCAAACTTGGATCCAAAATACTCAAAAAAGTTCAGAAAGTTCCAAAAAGCAAAACTTGAATTTTCCATGTGTTGGCAACTATTTATATAGTATTTACATTGTATTATGTATTATAAGTAATCTAGAGATGATTTAAAGTATACAGGAGGATGTGAATAGGTTATATGCAAATACTATGCCATTTTATATAAGGGACTTGAGCATCCATGAATTTTGGTATTTTCAGATGGTCCTGGAACCCATTTCCCATGGATACATGCAAATATTTCAACAGAAGCAAAAATCAACTGTCCCTGGATGAATCTTTGAGGTTTTGCTTCTTTGGTAAACAAAATTTGGTGTGAAGAAAATCTGGAGAAAAGGAAGTGGTGGTTTTATGCTTTGGGAATTTGGATGGTCATTAGTTTCCTATTTGCTGCTGTAACAAATTATCACAAGTGCAGTGGCTTCTAAAACCACAAATTTATTATCTTATAGTTCAGTAGGCCAGAAGTCCAAATGAGTCTCTCTGGGTTAAAATCAAGATGTCTACAGGGCAGTGCTTCATTCTGGAAGCTCAAGGGGAAAACCCATTCCCTTGCCTTTTCAGCCTCAAGAATCTGCACACATTCCTTAAGGCATGGCCCCCTCCCTCCTTCTTCAAAGCCAGAAAGGGAAGTTGAGCCCTCACATCTCATCACTTTGACCTCCCCTTCTCCTTCCCTCTTCTTTTTAAGAACCCTTGTGATTACACCGGGCCCACCTGGATAAACATCTCTATTTTTAAATTAAGTTGATTGTCAACCTTAATTCTAGCTGCAACCTTGATTTCCCCTTTGCCATGGGGATTTGAGCAGGGACATCTCTGGGGGACTATTATTCTGCCTGCCACAGCAGGCTTTTGATTTCTGCCTCTGGTGCATCATGCTATATGATGGCAGTCTCTCCTGAACTTGGACATTTCCAGCTACATTTGCTTTAAATATATACATGTTGCAGCCCATGTGCAGAATTGACCCGACAGATTATGGGAAAACATTTGAGGCTATTAAAAATATGGAAAGCATTTGTGAGCTGCCTTTTTGGGTCTTTTGCTCACCAAAACTAAGTTATGAAAACTTGATCATCCTGCCAAAAGACTTCAAATAAATATTTTGGAATTATGTTTATAGTTAGCATGAGTAAGGATCAGGTTACCTTTTGGTAAACACACCCTGTCACACTTCATTGACATTTTAGTGGCTTTTATTTTTATTTTTTTAATTTAATTTTTGTTTTATAAAGGAGTATAGTTGATTTACAATGTTGTGTTAGTTTCAGGTGTACAGCAAAGTGATTCAGTTTTACATATACATATATCCTATTTCATATTCTTTTCCCATATAGATTATTAGAGAATACTGAGTAGAGTTCCCTGTGCTATACAGTAGGGAACAATCCTTGTTGATTACCTATTTTACATGTTGTAGTGTGTATATGTTAATCCCAAATGCCTAATTTATCCCTCCTTGCCACCTTTCCCCTTTGGTAACCATAAGTTTGCTTCCAAAGTCTGTGAGTCTGTTTCTGCTTTGTAAATAAGTTCATTTGTACCCTTTTTCTTTAGATTCCACATATAAGTGGTATCATATGATATTTGTCTTTCTCTGTCAGACTTAACTTCACTCAGTGTGACAATCTCTAGGTCCATGTTGCGGCAAATGGCATTATTTCATTCTTTTATATGGCTGAGTAATATTCCATTGTGTATATGTACCACATCTTCTTTATCCATTCCTCTGTTGATGTACATTTAGGTTGCTTCCATGTCTGGGCTATTGTAAACAGTGCTACATTGAACACTGGAGTGCATGTATCTTTTTGAATTGTGGTTTTCTCTGGGTATATGCCCAGAAGTGGGATTGCTGGATCATGTGGTTGTTCTATTTTTAGTATTTTAAGGAATCTTCATATTGTTCTCCATAGTGGTTGTACCAATTTACATTCCCACCAACAGTGTAGGAGGGTTCCCTTTTCTCCACACCCTCTCCAGCATTTATTGTTTGTAGACTTTTTGATGATGTCCATTCTGACTAGTGTGAGGTGATACTTCATTGTAGTTTTGATTTGCATTTCTCTAATACTTAGTGATGTTGAGCAGTTCTTCATGTGCCTCTTGGCCATCTGTGTCTTCTTTGGAGAAATGTCTATTTAGGTCTTCTGCCCACTTTTTGATTGGGTTGTTTGTTTTTTAAATATTGAGCTGCATGAGCTGTTTGTATGTTTTGGAGATTAATTCCTTGTCGGTTGCTTCATTTGCAAATATTTTCTCCCATTGTGAAGGTTGTCTTTTTGTTTTGTTTATGGTTTCCTTTGCTGTGCAAAAGCTTTTAAGTTTAATTAGTTCCCATTTGTTTATTTTTGTTTTTATTTTTGTTACTCTAGGAGGTGGATCCAAAAAGATATTGACGCAATTTAGGTCAAAAAGTGTTCTGCCTACATTTTCCACTAAGAGTTTTATAGTACCCAGTCTATTTAGGTCTTTAATCCATTTTGAGGTTTTTTTTGCATATGGTGTTAGAGAATGTTCTAACTTCATTCTTTTACATGTAGCTGTCCAGTTTTCCCAGCACCACTTATTTTCTCCGCTTTATATTCTTGCCTCCTTTATTGTAGATTAATTGACTGTAAGTGTGTGGGTTTATCTATGGATTTTCTATCCTGTTCCATTGATCTATATTTCTGTTTTTGTGCCAGTACCATACGGTTTTGATTACTGTAGCGTTGTAGTATAGTATGAAGTCAGGGAGCCTGATTCCTCCAGCTCTGTTTTTCTTTCTCAGGATTGCTTTGGCTATTTGTGGTCTTTTGCATTGCAATACAAATTTTAAAATTTTTGTTCTAGTTCTGTGAAAAATGCCATTGGTAATTTTATAGGGATTGCATTGAATCTATAGATCTCCTTGGATAGTATAGTCATTTTGACAATATTGATTCTTCCAATCCAAGAACATAGTATACCTTTCCATCTGTTTGTGTAATCTTTGATTTCTTTCATCAACATCTTATAATTTTCAGAGTATAGATCATCTGTCTCCTTAAGTAGGTTTATTCCTAGGTATTTTATTCTTTTTGATGTGATGGTAAATGGGATTGTTTCCTTAATTTCTCTTTCTGATCTTTCATTGTTAGTGTATAGAAATACAAGAGATTTCTTTTTTTTAATTTTTATTGGAGTATAGTTGATTTACAATGTTGTGTTAGTTTCTGCTATACAGCAAAGTGAATTAGTTATACATATACATATATCCACTATTTTTTAGATTCTTTTCCCATATTGGTCATTAAAGTATTGAGTAGAGTTCCCTGTACTATATAGCAGGTCCTTATTAGTTATCTATTTTATATATAGTAGTGTGTATATGTCAGTCCCAATCTTCCAACTTATCCCTCCTCCCCCTTTCCTCCCTGCTAACCATAAGACTTTTTTCTACATCTGTGACTCTATTTCTGTGGAGAACAGTATGGAGATTCCTTAAAAAACTAAAAATAGAGCTACCATATGATCCAGCAATCCAACTCCTGGGCATATACCCAGAGAAAACCATAATTTGAAAAGATACATGTACCCCAATGTTCATTGCAGCACTTTTTACAATAGCCAAGACATGGAAGCAACTTAAATGTCCATTGACAGACAAATGGTTAAAGAAGATGTGGTATGTATATATAATATTACTTAGCCATGAAAAAGAATGAAATAATGCTATTTGCGGCAACATGGATAGACCTAGAGATTGTCATACTGAGTGAAGTAAATCAGACACATAAAGACAAATATCATATGGTATCACTTATATGTGGAATCTTAAAAATATGTTACAAATGAACTTATTTACAAAACAGAAATAAAGGCACAGTTGTAGAGATTTCTATGTATTAACTTTGTATCCTGCAACTTTACTGAATTCCTTGATGAGTTCTAGTAATTTTCTGATAGCATCTTTAGGATTTTCTGTGTATAGTATCATGTCCTCTGCAAACAGGGACAATTTTACTTCTTCTTTTCCAATATGGATTTCTTTTAGTTGCTTTTAAATATCACAGAATTCTTTCCTGAATTTCGACTAGGTTCTCTACTTCTATGGGCAGGTGAACATAACAGAGTTTAAAAAGAAAAATCCTATCTTGATCCAGTTTTGAGACCCCGGCTACAGGTGAGTCAGTCCCCCTCCTTGAGCAGCTGATTAATTGGCTTTCCTTATCGGGTTCTTACACTGTGGGCCACTAGGCCACTATGCACCAACCCTAATTACACAGAGGCCAGGTATCAGACCATTAACCCCTATGCCCTGGAGTCCACAGAATCATTTAAATTAGCCAATCCACAGGGAGTCCAGGAAAGCTAGCTAACCACATGGCATTTGCCATACACAAGCTGCCCCCTCTAGCTTCAGCTTGCTGTTATCCTGTCCTGGGTGAAACCCCCTCTATGACCTTGTCTGACAGCCTTCTCTCATTTGGAACCGTAAGTTATGTAGGGTTCTGCCTTTCATCTATTCTATCCATGTGTCAGTGTGTTGTATCCCACCATCAAAGATTCTTTAAGTCTTATAAAATAGCCCTTTGTATCATCCACCTATCATTCCATACCACAAACATTTAATGCCTGTTCACTATGGACAAGCCCTATGGCAGGCCACAGAGATGATTATGGTGGTCCCTGTACCTGAAGGCTACTGAAGATGCATATTTCTCTCCTACACTGAGCCTTTGCATATTGTCAAGTGTTTCCTCCCCTCACCTCACTTTTTTTTTAAATCATTTGTTGCTGAAATTAATAGTTCTTCATTGCTTTTGCACAGCTCAATCAAGGTAGCTAGAAATCTGTGTGCATATGAATTTTAGAAATGAGACATTCCATTTGCATTTATATGGATGTAATTTGCCACACTACTGATTGGATATACTCTTTTAAATGTTATGGCTACTTGAAGACATTGACTATCGCCAACAGTTTTCTTCAAGATACCTTTGACACATGAACTACTAAGGAGAAGAAAATACAGAAAACCTTTTGTAGTTGACATGGAGAACAAGCTATGTAATAAAAGAAATTCAAGCAACATTTTACCAAATGTTGCCATGTGTAAAAAGAGTATATTTTTTCTATCAGAGGCAGCAGGTATAGTGTTTATTTGAATGACCAATTCCTTATCTTGCTTTTGTAGGGCAGCCAGAGCCATTTTAGGATGGTGGGAAAGGTCACAAGCCCATGTGAAACACATCTCTCATGGACAGGGAACTGTATGATTCACACTTGAAGTTCTCTGTTTTTAGAAAGGGTTGAAAATGCTTTGACTTCAGGAGTACTGGAGGTGTTAGGAGCTGCCTGGCATTTTGGCTGTGTTTTCTAAGACGAATATGTATGTGTGACTGCCTGGGGAAAAACCACACACAACAGAACCTGAAGAAAATAACATTGGGTGATATATTGCCCTTTACCATCAGTCATATCATATGCAATGTAAACAGAGTGAAGTAATTTGCTACTTTCCTGGGTTCCATTATGTATATGTGTTTATTTAATCAGAACTAAATGATATTACATGAAGTTCCCCTTGCCCTCCTGAGGAATCCAGATTCAACACTTTCAGCACTGTTCAGTGCTGGAGAGCGAAGAAAGTGTAACCATAGTGATGGAATGGAAATGATTTTCTTTGTTCAGAGGCTTCAATATCTAACAGACATTACAGTTTTCAAGGTCAAAAATATATTAGGATGAGATAAAAGTTAAAGAAAAATGTGCTGGCTTAGCTACAAAAGCTAATTTAGTTTATGCATTATAAATTATGTTAAAATGACTAAAATGAGATTTCTCAGCAAGAACTAAATGTGTGGTTTCACAAAACTAATTTCCAAAGATGAACATGATTACAGAATTTAGCTTTAAAAGCTTTTCAGGCCATCAGAGAAAACAGCAAAGCTATCAATTATCAGACTTTAGTGGTGCCTCTGTCAGAAATATAATGGTATTTTTAGCATTCTGCTCAGCATTTACTAAATTAAGAATGTCTACAAACAAATCAATTAATTGGAACATTATTTAATTAAGTAAAACATGTGATCTGCCAAAGAACCTTAAGCACACAGTTATAACAAATATCCCAGTAGCCTTCCTCTTCTATGGAGGGAAATAGCTCTGAGCTATTAGGCCGAGCAATAAAAGGAAGATGGAAGCTATGGAAAATGAAGCATTGATAAAACAAGCAAACACAGCCTCATGCTTTTCTGATTCATGCTGTATACTTATGTAATTTTTTAAAGTGCTTGTTTTGAAAATCTGTGATTTCCTAGGAGAAGGTCGATGCTATCTATCAGTCATTCCAGTCGTATTAGGTGTATATGTGGCATTTATTTTTGTAACAGTGCATATATACACATAAAAGAATCTGTATTCTCATGCATGGTACATTTAAGTCTCTGGATGCTAGGAAGTTACTGGGTTCCTGATGTTTGTTTCGGTGTTACTGGAAAGCAAAACAGCTCAGATTCAGTAAAAGTTTATTTTAAAACCACTATAAGTCTCTGTAACAAACCCTCTCATTCAACCTTTTAATAGTCTTGTGAGTTAGGGATCAAGATCCCAGTTATAAATGGGAGAGGGAGGTTCAAAGAGGTGAAGTACTTCCCCTGTATTCATACACCTGGTAAGTTGCAGAGTTAGGGTTTAAACCCAAGGCATATGATAATACCAAGTCCCAAACACTTTCTATTATTCCAGAAAATCTTTTCTGCAGGAAAGCCAGCACAGCACAGCCTGCATGTCATTGGGCTGCACCAGTGAAATTACTACCATTTTGGCAATGAGTTGTTGGAATACATTGCCTCAAATGAAAGGTAGCAGTGATTTGGTTAGGGAAAGAGCAGACTAGCATCAAATACTGCTTGGACAAGTCAAAATATCAAATTGCCTAATCCCACTAGGCATGAGAGAAAAGACAAGCAACCTCTTCACCTACAAACAACCCAGAATAGAGTTCTATCCTTATTTGAAGTAATAGCAAACATGGATCAAGGGTTAATGAAGTGTGATGGAGAAAAGTGAGGTGATGACAGTGCGTGTTCAATAGCAGTGTTGTAACCTGTTGGAAACCTTGAAATCTGATTTCTTCCTTTTTACTAATGAAGATTATCTTTTCACATATATCCGAATGGTGAGCTTATGTATTGGGGAACATCTCATGAGCTGTATCAAACATACTTGAAATCATTTTCAGAAATCATTTGATCTGAGCAATTACGATTGTCCTACCCAGGTGACTCTTGTCATCCAAGCCAAGTAGGTCTGCTAGTCCTTTGTTCTTTCTTCCCTTGTCTCCTCAGCTCCAGGTGCATCCCCGATATGATTATGTATCTGGGCTTTCTCATCCTGCTGGGTTTATCTTTCTGAAAATTTCTCAAACATGACATGGATGTAAGTCTGCAAGTCATTGACACCCAATTACCTGAGAATGATAAAGAAACCATGAACATGAAAGTGCTTTCAAATTCTTGTCTCACTAAATAATAATTATTAAGTCAAAGTTTTGTTACTTATTATTCTTCACATTTTTAGTACTAAGCAATAGGTGAAACTTTTAATAAAATGCCATGTGGGAAATTTGTAATGTTTCCACTCAATTCGAAAAATAAAAGAAATTTGATGTTCATCTTTAAACCAGAGAGAAGACATCATATTGCTCAACCCATACCTAATGACTGAGGTGGCATGCTGGATGTACTGTCTGGAGCTACAGAGGACACAGATGGACTTCACTCTTTTCCTGGGATTGACAGCATGTGAGCAAAATGCTTTGCTGTAATTAAGGTAATTTTGTGTGCAATAGGGAAAAACAACCCCTTAAATATCAGTGTGGTATTCAATAGCAAAATATGTCTAGACATGTGAAACCTTCCACACTAAAAGAAGTTATTGAAAAATGATTCATTTTTACATCCTCCACCTGCTGCCTGATTCTTCATCATATTGATTTGTGAAAGAAAAAACTTTTTCCAAATCATAGTACTGAGAAATGTTGCTAATAAGATATGTAGCTTTTAGCTCTCAGTCTTTATTGAGCATCACCAATGTGCTAGATGCTGTTTAGAAAAATCAGGGTAAATGTCTTTATCTTAATAAATCAATTTTCATAAAAATTTTCTTTGTCACTCATATTAATTAGAGTTTAGGATCAACTAAACATGGATGATATTTGATCTTTTTAAGAGCAGGAAATTATGACTTTGGAAATATGCTTTTTATGCAAGGAGAGATGTTTATTATAATAAGATTAAAGTTGTTTTTCTCTGTCATCTCACTAATCTGGATACTTCAGAGACATTGTTTTAGACATTCTTCTGTATCCATTATTTTTTTAACCTGTAATTACAAGGATAACAATTAACAGTGCCATAAACAAATAGTTTGCTTTTCTCACATAGCAGGGACTCAGGATGTAGGTGGCTACTCTTTGTCGTTTGAGCAGCTCAGACTCTGCATTTTTCTTTACCTTTTCCTGATAGTCATTAGATGGTTCTTGTTGCTCCAGGCCTCATGCTTATATTCATGCAGGATGTAGAGGGGAAGATGTACTGCTGGAGAAGTAAGCTTCTTTAATCATAAAGCAAAGTTTTCCAGATTCCCCCAGCAAACTTCCACTTACAAATCACTGGTTAGAATTCAGGCATATGGCCATTCCTGGCTTCAAATATTCTGAGACACGTTGGGAATGGATCTTAGATTAGCTATCCAACAATGCCTGATAACTCTTGCAACTAACTTTGTGTTTAATGACTAGACTTGATGCTGTGGCTGAGTGAAAACAGCTATATATTGAAGCTTTGTTATAAAGGAAAGTGAGGTGGACTTAAGATCAAATCGTCTGGGTTTAAATCTCAACTCTGTAGTTCCTCTGTTGGGATCTTAGGCAAGCCACTTACTTTTATAAGCTTCAGTTTCCTCATCTCTAAATGAAGATAAGAATTCCTTTTTTATAAGTGTGATAAGGATTAAATAAGTAAGATGTCTTAGAATATCATGTACAGATTTAAATAGAAATTTACTAAATTGTTGTTATATTCATTCATATATTCAGTTGGTCAATATAAACTTTATTTAAGAGAAGCAATTGAGGAGAGGTTACCAATGGTCAGGTTTTCTTCTATGAGGCCAAAGATGCAGTAGTTGTTCACCTCAGGGTCTTATTTCTGAAGGGGTGTGTGTGTGTGTGTGTGTGTGTGTGTGTGTGTGTGTGTGTGTGTGTGTGTGTGTGTGGTTACACTAGCCTCCAGATGGCAATGAGACAAGGATGAAGGGAGGAAGGAAATTAACTTTTTTTGAACACCTCTTAACCTGCCTCTCTTATCCTCATATCATTTTTTACCTGATAAGCAGACATTTTTCTTTTCTTTTACTTTAAACTAGGCTATTAAGCTAAAAGCAGAATGGCGTGACCTATCATATTTCTAAGTTGCCCATATTGTGCAGTTTTTCCATCTCATTCACTCTTTTATTTCCCTGGGAACCCATCACAAGTCCCTGGAGGCTACACAGAAAGACAGTTTTGTTAAATACTGCTCAGGGTCGCACACTAAATCTTTCCTTTCTTTCAACCTCCAACTAATATTCCACAAATAGATTGGTACCCAATTATCTCTCTCTGAGAGTGTATTTCTTTCCTATCTAGAACTCCTCTATCCAGTTCCATCCAGAGATAAAAAAAATAGCCATTACTCAATACTAATTTGGAGTGTGAACTTCAGGGACTGTTGTCCACTTCTTCAAGTATTTCCTCTTCTCTAAAGTTCATTGTGCCGTCTTTGCTGCCCTGCTGGTCTGTCCAGATGTAGCCAACATAGCATATCCACAATTTGCTGTGGGTTTATTCCTGAGGCCTGTGATCTGGGAACCTTGCTGCATACAGGTTATATAACACTGTGTCATATGCAATGATTTCTAAATATGAACATGTGACCATATGAACAAAAATATGTCTTCTGAATAAGAAAACATGATCTCTTTGTTCTTCCCTCTATCCATATATCCACCCTTCCCTCCCTTCCTCCATCCTTGTTTTTCTCTGTCCTCTCCCTCCCCCTCTCCCCATCTCTCTCATACCTGGGTAATCTACGGAAGGGGGCATTCTGAGAAATGACTAGCAATCTGTGTGTAACACACTGATGTGTTACAGATTGAGAATTTATCTCTCCTGAAGAATGGTACATAGAATCTAACCAGTCATTGAATGGTTGCTAGAGATGCTCTGCTCAGTCTCTGTAAATAGATGAAAACAGGCATGAGGAAGATGAGTAGGGCTAAGTACTGACTCCATACTTTCCTCTAGAGGGAGCTGATGGTCAGGCAAGAGAAAACCAACAGTGAGATTGGTCAAAAGCTAGTGAGGAGGGAGGGAGATGCAAGAGGGAGGAGATATGAGGATGTATGTATATGTATAGCTGATTCACTTTGTTATAAAGCAGAAACTAACACACCAGTGTAAAGCAATTATACTCCAATAAAGATGTTTAAAAAAAAAAAAAAGCTAGTGAGGAAGCTTTGAACGTGAGCAATATCACATTGCTGGGTGGGGCTGAGCAATTAATCCTAAACCTGTGGACTTAAAAAACATTGGAAACTCTCAGTATAATATCAGAGTCATCTTAATGCTATTTGGCCATGCTATAGTGCTAAAATCTTGATTTCATCCCTGGGGACTAATTGAAAGATTTTATGAACTTTGAGCCACCCACCCATTCTTCTATTCACCTCCCATTAAATATTTTCTGAGCTTATATTATGTGCTTAATGCTGTGCCAGATATTGGGGATGCAGAATGAAATAGTCATTGTCCCTAACCTCAAGGAAATAAATGAAGAAAATAAATACAGAAGCAAATAGTTACAATTTAGTGCAAAAGTGCTAATTTGAAAATATGTGTGTGATATGATAGTAGGGAAGAAAGCATATGGGGGATTAGTATGAGGAATTGAAATGTGTATATGGTCAACCTACCTGTCGCCATCTCAGAAAACTATGGAACAGGCTGAGAAGGCATGAAAGAGGACCATCATAAAATCCCTTGAGTCAGGGGCTCCCCATCACCCACCATCTAAACTCTTTGCCTGGTATTCAAGGCTCAACATTTAATTGTTGGCTTGCAAAACCCACTGGTGGTTCCCAGAACATGTCTTGTTATTTTACATATTCATTTCATTGTATATGTTGTTTCCCCCCATTGATATCTTCTCCTCTTTCACTCTACCCTCTTTTGTCCACCTGCTTTCAAGAACTCGCTACCCTAGGATTTTAGATTGACTTCATTTTCAGTAGGTATCAGCTCAATTATCACTGATTCAGAGATGTCTTCCCATTTAAAATCCAAAGTGGCAACGCCATCCACATTCACCATCACATCATTCTTATTTTCCTTATGGCACTTTTCTATATCTGAGTTTGTACTTCATTTATTTGTTTACCATCTATGTCCACCTTGATTAACAAGTAAACTTCCTGAGACAGAGGCTTTGACAGTCAATTTCACTGCTGTATTTTCAGGGTCTAGAATCAAACCTGGTAAATAATAAGTGCTTAATCAATATTTGTTGAATTGATGAAATAATTAATAGACCATCATTTTCCTTGGAGTACATGCCTCTTGGGAGAAGGGGTCATCAGTTTTCATCTGTATGTTCTATATCCACTCTTTGGCACATCGTAGATGCTCAGTAAATAATTATTGAGTGAATGAAGGGGGACCAAGGAAGTTTTTGCAGATGACTCCAGGGCTGGAGCTAAGGTGTTAATATTGAAGTTCTTTTTGGAACATGAGCTATCTTCTCAGCTAGGACGGTTTCAGAGTGATTGCTTCTCCAATTGGAGCATGACTACTGACCTGAGACTGCCTCAGTTGACAAATTAAACTTGCTAGCCCTGAGCATAAGAATAGCCTTTGCAAACTCAAATGGCTGGGGGGATGAGGGGGAGAGGGCAACCATCATACAGCCCTTTGATTTCCCATAGTCTTGGTTCTTGGTTTCTGCAGCAATTATGGAATTGTGGGAGTCTTAGGACCTATGTTAAACATGGCAAAATTCAAATGAGCAGTATCAAAATGCCAGAATACTTGCCAAAAGTTGTTCACTTTGCTTGATGTCCTAAAAAGCAGAGTCAATATATAGTGTCCCCAGTTTACATGCACATTTCTTACTTTAAAAAAATAAATTTGTTGCAAAATATAAGACGTTTTAAACTTACTGAGGAGTTTGCCTGTGGCTACATGGAAATTTTAAGATGCAATTGCTTGAGCAAAAAGTTACAATATTTAGTAAAAATATAAGTTCAAAAGATGAAGGATTATTTATCTTATCAGACCAGTCAAAGTCCAAACTGAGTGTTCATGCTGCTTGTAATAATACAGGAATATTCCTGCCTTCATGTACGTATGAATTACTCTGACCAAAGTTTAGAGGAAAACAAAAATCATCCTTGGACTTAGATTCCTTAAAAAATCTTCAGATACAAGGGTAAAATTGTTTGATAAAATTATTAACAATAAAAATGTGTCCTCAAAATAGGTTTGACCAAAAACATTCTCCATATATGGATTTGATTTGTAACAGGAATCATAATTTATGAGCCAAGTGGTGTTGAAGAGCCTTTACTTAATTGTATTAGCATGAATAAAATGACTGAAGTCATTGGTGATGGAAAGAAGCGTGATTTAGTATTAGATTTTCTGGTGGAGGAAGCTTCACTGTTTGGCTTTCATTCCTCCATAGGCTCAGGCAGAGGGTGGGTGGTTAGGCAGTCACTTTCTCTCTGAAACATAGCCGGGCTCTGAATCCCTAACTTGAAAAGAAAGTAGTGAAAGTTCTTTCAAGTTAATCACACATTATGATCTATCAGGACCTTGCAGATATTTTGAAATATTTTATAAATCTGAATGATTCAAATTATCTGGACCTTAATTTATTCACAACATTGTCTTGAGTCATTTGGAAGGTGAGAATCCTGAATCCTTGCCCTCAATAGGCTTATAATCTGTTGTTGCACGTGGAATAATTTGCACATAAAATGTAAACTGTGCAATGAATGGGTCAGTTGTGAAATGACAGAGGAATTAAAAATAATGGCTGACATTTCTAGGTCTCATGCTGAGCAAAATTTAAGAATTGGTCAGTATATCTTAACTTTCCTTTAAACTTTTCACACATATTCCCAGTTGGAGTAGAAATATTGGAAGTAAGGAGCATAATTTCAACCTTTTGAATGATTTGAAATATGTAATGTTTCAATGTATATATTGTTTTAAGTTAAAATAACTGGTTTTTCCACAAGATAATTGTATACTGTGAGGATAATGATGTTAAAAGAAGTATCTGAGAAAGCACTTCCCCCACTCCCTGTACATTCCAATGGCTTCTAGTACTTCTTCCATATCAACTTATGATGACACATCATGAGTAGTTATCTCCCCCACTTGCACATAAGCTGCATAGGGGCTTGTTTGTCTTGTTCTAACAGAATATTTGATGGACTAGGTGGTAAATAAGTATTCAGTGCATTAAAGTACAAATGAATAAACCCTCAAATCCTATATTGTGATACCCTTGGCTTATATTACTGGGTATCTCTAACCACATTGGCTTTGCCTTGGTTTTTTTTGAACATACCAATCTCCTGCCTCAAGCTTCTACAAATATCTTCTGTTTTCTTAGAAAAGTCTCCTTGTTCTCCTTCTCTAGCCTGTCCTCTGTCACCATTACCTCCTCAGAGAGAACTTTTCTGACCGCCATGTCTAAAAGCCACCCTTCCACTACTATCTTAGGTCCTTTTTTTTTCCATAATAGCATATATAATGTTATTATTCATTTTCTTCCCCCCCCCCATATCTGCTGTATTGTAATCTTCATGATGTCAGACAAATGTCTTTAATGTCCACTCCTGCAACTCTCGTGCCTAGCACAGTGCTGGATACATAGAAGTCAATAAATATTGGTTAAAGGAATAAATAGGGCTTCCCTGGTGGCGCAGTGGTTGAGAATCCGCCTGCCGATGCAGGGGACACAAGTTTGTGCCCCAGCTCGGGAAGATCCCACATGCCGTGGAGCAGCTGGGCACGTGAGCCATGGCCGCTGAGCCTGCGCGTCTGGAGCCTGTGCTCCGCAACGGGAGAGGCCACAGCAGTGAGAGGCCCGCGTACCGCAAAACAAAAAACAAAAAACAAAAACCAGAAAGGAATAAATAATGCTCAGTGTAGGACACATTCATTAGTAAAATTTACTATCAAACTGATTAGATAGATGGATAGATAGATTTATGCATAATTTCCTGTGAAAAAGATATAATTCCACTTTTTTTTTTCACTGATCTAGCAGTTTGGTGTATTGAGACACCATGGTAGAAAGCCACTTGGATATAATGTATGGTTACAAAGAAACAGAAAGGAGAGCATGTTCTTTAGGACAGAATATTCCATTTGGGAAGGTGAAGTATGTGACAGGAAAGCACCTAGGTTGATAACTTCTCATGGCTTACTGTTTTAGATGTTTTTGTCATCTGAATTCTTCACCTCTTTCCCTCTCTCTGTCTCTGTGTCTCTCTGTCTCTCTCTTTCTCTCTCTCTCTCTCTCCCTCCCTCCCTCCCTCCCTCACACTGTTTCCCTCTCTCTCTTCTCTCTCCTTCACTCTCTCTCAACTGTTTCTTGCTATGAGAATGCTGAAATTCTATATCACACTCATCTGTTTGAATATTCTACTTGCTGGACATTGTTTTTCCTACTTAGGCAAGATTTTTATATTTAAAAATTGTGCCCCACTTAATTCTCTGGCTTCACCCACACTAAAGAAACAGGAGAAAGTGCCCCTGCCCACAGAAGTGGACTGGCTTGGGGAATGCTTTATTTCCAATGACCATCTCAGGGATATCATTCTCTTAAAATAAGGATGTTGATTCTAAGGATGATTGTAACAACAATAAAATGTAGATGATCACATAACCCACATTTCCCCAAATGACATCAGCCTGAGACCACCAGGCTCATAATAATACCAAGAAACGTTCTTACTCATTGCTCTTCATCAGTATCATTGGAACCTCAGCCGATGCCTCTTCATGATCATCCTCAGGGTATCACTGGAAAGTCTCACTTGCTCTTGACTGGCCATGACAGTCCCCTGCCTCAATGTTACAGAGTAGTAATAGTTTGCCCTGACAATATAAGCAATTCCCACTTGTCATCACCTGGCTCGATACCAGGAGTCAAGCAATGTCAACTCTTTCTGGAATTAGCAAGTCAACCATTTCTTCTCCTCCAGAATCCTCTGTTCCTGTGCTATGGCAGAGAATGCCCCACACACTCTAACATGTTGCAGAAGTGTAACCATAAATTGTGCTCTCAGTTCCTTAAAATGATTAGTGAAAATTTTAATCTTCTAGATTCCCTAGGATCCTGGTGAAAATTTCCTTTAGGAATAGTCTAGAATAGATCTTCACCACTCGAAAGGCAGTTTGTGTAGCAGTGGTATAGGCATCATCTGAGAGCTTGCTAGAAATGCAGATTCTCGGGCTCTGCCTCAGTCCTGCCAAATCAGAATATGTATTTTAATGTGATTCTCAGGTAATATGTAGCACATTGAAGTCTAAGAAGCATTGATAGATGATTAGAGCAATTTTTCCTACTTTCTCCATGGTGAAAGCCACCAAATTAGCTTTTTCATCACCAGCCACCCTCTCTTGCCTCAGTGGGTATGAATAATTGAGTTTCTTAGTGTCTTAAAGGTCTTAGTTCTCTGGAAAGCCTTAATCTCCCTGTGATGCCTGCCTCATAGGCTTCCAGGATACACACAAACTTGCCTGAACATGTGATAGATCTTTTATGAGCCCTTTCATTAGCGTTTCAGTCACACAAATTATACTTTAAAAGAGAAATCATAGTAACACCAATTATAATACATACCTTAAATTTACATTGTACTTTTCTCTTTTTGAAGCATTTGAATTTGCTAGATTCATCGTGTTTCCTAAACAACTGGGTGAAGGGGCTAGAACTGGTATTATTATAACTATTTTGCTGATGAAGAACTGATGTTACCAAGTCCAAGGTCGTACTGCTCTCCACATGACAGGCCAATAAATCAAGAGATGAGTTGTTGGGGGCAAGAAATAGCAAATTTAGGTGATGGGGCAAGAAATAGCAGATTGAGATGGTGTACTAGTGTCCCTAAGAACCATCTTACCCAAGTTAAAATTTAGGCTTCTTTTATACTAAAAGGGGAGGGGGAGTGGCTGGTCTTTGCAAAGTTCTTGGGGCAGGAATCCTTTGTTCTTGCAGCTGTGTAGGTAGTTCTGGTCAAAACGTTGCTATAAACCTCCACCAACAAGACAATTGTTATTTTTTGTTCTGCAACTTTTATCCCTGTATGGTTAGAAAAGTGTTATACACTTAAAGGTCAGAGCCTTGAGAATGGGCTATCATGTATATTTCAGGCTATAGGCAACATTCTTTTACAAAGGTGCAGAGCCAGTATGACTAAGCACAGGTAACAGAGCACAAGTATTAGAGCTAAAAGAACAGATCCAATATGGAGTCAGGTTTGCTCTTCTCTGTCACGCTTAGGCTCATAGTGATAAATCTAGTTCCCAGAGAGCATACTTGGCACATCTTTTGACTTCAGTTCTTCTTTCACTGCACAAACTGAATCAAGTAAAAATGAACATAGGGGAAGTGAGAATGCAATTACGACAAAATGTGGCTGCTGTTTTAAAGATTTAAGTCATCAGGAGAGGTTTAATATTAGCTTTATGATCCCAAGAACACGTCTTCATGACGGGAGAGCTTTTAATGCTAAGATCTTTTATTAAACAGAAAAAATTAACTGAGAAAAATATTTCAGAAGAGATATGCTCCTGGAAAACAGCTGAAAGCAATATCACCAACATTTTGACAGTTTTACTTAAGTTAAAGCAGTAGCTATGTACTTTTATTATCTTTGAAAATGTTAAAGGAATGCCAACTTTGTGTTTGCATCTCTTCAGTTTTTGAACTCAAGTGAATTTTATTTCAAATGGTATTGGTTTGGAATCAAATGCTTTATGCCAGCTTTAAAATAAATCCTCAGGTGTAGTCCTAAGACTGCTGTACTCTTTAGTGATGAGGCAAAATGTTGGTTGGAAAGCAAGGCACTCTTTTAAATTGCTACCCAAAGAAAGCATAAGACGAATTGTTTTTATTTTTAAAATTTTACCTTGCTTTCTCAAGGGGAGATTGATTTGGCACCTTTGGAAAGGACTAAACATACTTTCTTAGGTTTTCTTCAGAACACTTTGTTTACTTTTTGTGTCAAATGTAATAAACCTCCTCCCATCTATGGGAAGGGGTGCTTGACTGCTCAGCAGCACCCAGAGATTTTCTTGGCTGTGAAAAAATAGGAGCCAAATGACAAGTTGGGTACTGGCTCAGCTGGGGGATATTTCTTACTGAGCTTTCTCTGCTTTGGATACACTGATGCAAGTACATACAGTTATTCCATTCCAGGCCAGATCTCACTGCCTGCATTACCAACAAACCCAAGCTCTCTTATGTTTCTGCTTGCCTCAGTCCTATTTGGGTCCTTTCCTTGGACTCTCCTAGTAGCCTATTGTGGTCCTTAGACTCTCCAGAACTAATGAAGCTTTTTCTTTTCATTTTTTTTAACACTCATTTCTTTTCCTTTTCCATCTCTCCTCCTTCCTTCTCCTGCTCCTCATCTTCTTCCTCTTCCTCCTCCTTTTCCCTTCCTCTTTTTGACAATCCTCTACTTCTTTCAGTTTCTCTGTGGTTAATTTTTCATTTCAGATTAATACCAGTCTTTTCTAGTGAAATCATAGAAGTCTTCAGGATATTAGTTGACAATCTGAAACAATCACTGTAGAAATTTATCTGTTGTACTAGAGAGTAGCATAGTTATTTTAATGACAACTCAAGCTTGGATACTGTGTGTCTGAAACTGTATATTACCTGAACCAGCCCACTACTGGACCAGGTGCTTAGCACCTAATAACAGAGAAGCCACTTGCCCCAGCTCTGTTCATGACAAGAATCTTGTACCTTCTCATCTTTTTGCTACACCTGCTCCATATTTTTTAGCTGCAATTGTCCAATTACTTAAAGTTTTATAACTTCTCTCCCTATTTTTGACTTTAACCTCACCATGTTGGGTCTGTTAATAGACTTAAGTTTCTGTTATTTGGGGTAATTTGTGATTTTCTCTCTGTATGTAACATAATTAAGTGCTGACCCTTGTGACCCAACCCTGGAACTGCTTGATGGGGTTGGTTTTCCATCTCTCCTACCCCAGTCTTCAGAAGTGCTTAATTGACAGAGCCAAGCCTTAAACCCCCTTTTCACAATTAAATAGAGGCAATAATCAATGTTCATTAAATCCTTGCCTAACTCATACAATGAAGGGCAGGGTTACTCCAGACATAATGAATCTGATTTTCTTACAAATTCTTTGTCTCTATCTCACTGTTAAATATTTATTTAAATTTATTGAAATTTACATAAGTGAAGAAGGCAACAAAGATATAGATTATTTTCTCCAATAGGTGTATTCCTGAAATCAGGTGTAAATAGAAGGCCTGTACATGCATTCTTATTAAAATATCTTAGCGGGTATTTGAAGAAAGCTCAGGATAAACCTTTACACAGTAAAAAAAAAAAAAAAAAAAAAAAAAAAAAAAAAAAAAAAAGTCCTTGTGTTCTGTATCAGTCAGCACAGGCAGGTTTATGCTACAGTAACAAATAACTCCCCAGTCATAACAAGGATATTTATTCCTCATACTATTTTTCCAAAGTGGGTTGGTCAAGAAGCTCTGGAAAGCTGGTGGAAGCTCCATCTTCACACATGCTTCTAGGATCACTCCAGCCGGGGGTAAGAGAGCTCAGGAGCATCTCACACCAGCATTTAAGTATTCTAACTTGGAAATGTTGGACCAATGTCCAGACCTACTCTCATTGTCCTACCCAACAAAAAAGGGCTAAGATAGTCTTCTGTATGGGTAGAAGGAAAGGAGAATGGGCAGCACTAATGACTATCACAGTCTTCCCTTTTGGTTATCAAAATTTTGCTCCTCTCTCCTTCTTCCCCAGGTAAAATACACTCTTTCCCTCTGGTACCTAAGAGATACAACCCAAATTCCATCCAGTCATAACATCAAGCACCAAGTCTAGAATCTCTGGTAATTTTATATCAAGAATGAAGCAAGACATTGGCACCGGGTCCAGATATGGCTCCTGATGATCCAGAGACATGTAAGTTAAAAAGGCAAGTCATCAACCTCCTTACTCACCAACCTCCCGACACCCAATAGACAGTGATAAAATGGCACCTAGATAATTTCAATAAACACTCTTATTTGGAAAGTGTGCAATTGGGAGGCATACACATCACTGGTTTATTGCAAGTCAGAATCCTCACCTGGTGGATGTTATCAAGGCCTCATCTCCTGGAGCAAGAAGGGCTCCCTGGCTCATTACTTACATGGTCTTTGACTCTGACCTCTGGGAGAGTCTCCCTTTCTATGATCTTTCTTGGCCACATTTGAAGTGGGTGTCAGGGAATACACCTCCCTCGGGGGTTAGGCACACTTCTTACCTTACATCTGATCCAATAATGGTTGAAGCCTCAGTATTATTTTAAGCCAGGAACTATCACATTTTCTTTTAGTTCAGGCTGATTCTTTTGGCAATATAATTCACTCAGAAACTTCACTGGATTTCTATCTCTTTGATTTCAGTCAGCTTCATGTACCAAAAATGCATGACAGTTCCCTTCTAGATACTCATATTTGTTGAGTGTCTTTGCTTCCTCACTCCCACGCCTCCCTCTATTTCTCTCTAACTCTTACTCTCTTGATTTTAATATGGGTATCTGTGTCTATCAGATGTCCAGAACCACACTTTTCATCTGTTTTCCCTAAACAATTTTGTGATTTTAAAGCATTTTCTAGGTCTTACTGTGTGTATAATAATGTTCCCTGAAAGATGTCCACATCCTAATCCCTAGATTTGCAAATATGCTATATTATGTTGTAAATGGGAATTAACGTTACAGATGGATGAAGTTTGCGAATCAGCTGACCTTAAAACAAGGAGGGAATCCTAAATTATCCAGGTGGGCCCAAGGTAATCACAAGAGTCCTTAAAAGCAGTAGTGAGAAGCAGAAGTAGTCAGTGTCAGAGTTAGAGTGATGCAATATTAGAAAGATTGGGCCATTCCTGGCTTAGGGAATGGAAGAAGGCCACAAGCCAAGAAATGTGGGCAGCCTTTAGAAGCTGGAAAAGGCAAGAAAACGGATTACCCCTAGAGCCTCCAGAGACACCTGGATTTTAGCCCAGAAAGACCCATTTAAGACTATCAGAACTATAAGAGTAAATATACATTGTTTAAAGCCAAAAAGTTTGTAGTAATTTGTTACCGAAGCAACCAGAAACCAATACACATCTTGAATCTGTTCAGAGCTTTCAACACTAGCTTTTAACACTGTTGTCATAACCTTAATTTAGTGTTAGCTTCAAGGCTGAGTTTTAATCAGCCTTTGTTGCTCAAAAACCATTTCTCAATTACATATTTTACTGTTTAAGTATGAAAAGTATCATTTCTTCTAACACTACAAGCCCCTGGATTTGAGAATTTTCTATTTCCTTTTTATAATGACTTGTAAACCAATTAGTTCTCTCTTCAGCTTCTCTACACTATAATACTTTGTCGTATAGAACTAATAGCAGCCAAAACATGTTACTAACACTTTGTTTTCCAACTTGCTCCCCTAGTTCTCCACGTTTATTAGATGTATAGTATGGCTTCAGATTTATAGCACATGACATTTTAACAAATATTCTGCTCCACCATAACATGGGTCACCATTCTTCCAGTGCCGTGGACAGTATTCTCACCAGTTTCTTTATCAATGCTACATTTTTGTTATGGTAGGAGCTGACTTCTCTGTACTAACTTCCATTGGTTAGGATCTGTATCCAATCTACGCAAAATGGGAGAGATTATACTGTGTAACAAATAATCCTAAAATCTTAAGTGACTTAAAAAAGAAAGGTTCATTTATCATTCACACTATGTCTATCCTTGGAGGATCTGCTCTGCTTCATTTTAACTCCAGAATCTAAGCTGGTAGAGTAACCACACTCTGAATCATTGCCAGTCTCGAAGGCAGAGGGAGAGAATGCATGACTAATCACATACTGGCCCCTGTGCTTTCACTGGCTGGCGACACACACATGTTCAGTTACATTACCTTGGCCAAAGCAAATGGCACAGCTGCATCAAACTCCAAGGAAGCAGAGAAGTACATTCTTACAATATGCCTGTAAAGAGAGCAGGAAATATTTGATGAGCAGCACTAATGACTACCACACCCTTTACTGATTTTTGTATATTGAGGTTTATTATAGTAGGCTACAATGTATTCAGAAATGTGAACCATACTCTGGGAAAATACAACTCTGCAGAAATATTTTTGCATATTTGCAACGGAGTTCTAAATGAAAGACACTTGTAGTCATAACCAGATGCTTCTTCTGATTTCATATTTTAAAAACTTACTAGTTTGCAAATACATTTTAGAATATAAGAAATATTTTTTAAAAAACTGACATAATACCCCAACTCAACACCTAGATATATATCCAGAAAGAAATCCAAAATGCCAATGATGTAAAAATGTGTAATTCAATATTATTTATAATGAAAAATTTGCAACATCCCATGCAGTTTTAAATAGGGTAAAGTACAGTACATTCTTGCACTGTAATATTGTGTGGCAATTATATAAATATTACATACCAGAAATTGCTCTCAACCTGACATTAATTTAAGAAGTAGATTATAATAATGCATATACAGTTTGAACTTCAACTTTTTTGAATATATGCAGAGAAAATGACTGAAAGAAAAATATAAATACTAATCATGGCTGTATTTGAGTGATGGGATTACAACTGGTTATAATTATTTTTTCCCACTTTCATTTTCCAACTTTCTACAGTACCAATATTTACTTTTAAGTCCAAAACAGTAAGCATAAAGTAGAACAAAAATATATTCCTTTCTAAAAAGGATTCATGAGGCCTGTCACCAAAACTGTTAAAATGGAAACTGAAAGTTAAAACCACGTTTTGTGGGCAAAATTCTAATGATGTGCCCTCCAAGATTCCCATCACCTGGTATTTAATTAAACACTAATTAAGTATGCCGTGAGGGGCCTTTGAGGCTGGAGTTAAGGTTTCTAATCAGGTGGCCTTTAAATAGGGAGATGATCCTGGGTTGTCCAGGTGGGCCCAATGTGATCATGTGAGCCCTTAAAACCAGAGGAGGAGGGTAAAAGGATCAGTTAGAGTGAAGCGGCAGAAGGGGAGGTCAGAGAAGCTGTTGATGGCTCTGAAACTGGAGGAAGGCGACTGCAAGTCAAGGAATGCAGGTAGGTTCTAGAAGTTGAGAACAGCCCCTGGCTGACAGTTAGCAAAAAAAAAAACCAAAAAACCTGGGACCTCAGTTCTATGACTGCCTGGAACTGAATTCTGCCGACAACCTGAATGAGTTTGGAAGTAGCTTATTCCCCAGAGTCTCTAATGAGGAACATAACCCTGCAATACCTTGATTTTAGCCCATTGAGACTGTGTCGGACTTCCGATACATGGACACTGTGACAGACTTCTGATACGTGGAAACTGTGAGATAAATTTATGTTGTTTTAAGCTGCTAAATAGGTTGTAATCCATTATAGCAGCAATAGAAAACTAATACACCATGAAATGGAGGTACACCAAAATAGGCTGATTCAAAGGGCTAATACAGTTACTATGAATGAGGATTAAATGTGGCTTTGAACTTCTTGGTAGTCAAAGCAGAAAGGGAAACAGTGGATGATAATTTTACTTATGAGAGCTC
Source organism: Kogia breviceps (assembly GCF_026419965.1). Classification (NCBI taxonomy): domain Eukaryota; kingdom Metazoa; phylum Chordata; class Mammalia; order Artiodactyla; family Physeteridae; genus Kogia; species Kogia breviceps. The sequence continues at coordinate 51,069,786 of NC_081317.1, read as the reverse complement.
AAAACATCTATGTGACAGTTGCTTTAATGGAGACCTGTGTGCAATAACCTCGTAGACCTGTTTGCCCTAAGTTATAGGCCATTCCAAGTCCAATCTTTGTATTTATTGCATAGAATGATCATTCAACAGTCAAACTGAATTGTCACTTTCCTGTTTAATACCCTTCAGTAGCTCCCCCTCACAGGGTGAGTTTCAAGCTCCTCAACGTGACACAAAAGTTCCTTCAAATCTGACTCTTATTTCTACTTCCAGATTCACCTCCTGCCATTACACAAAAGCACCTACAATCCACCTATATACTTGCAGGCCTCTCAACTCAACACCCTTTTTACAGTCAGCATTTACACATGTTCTATCCTGGGCCTAGAATGGCTTTTTCTTCTTTTCCTCCTGAGGAATGGTTCATATACCATGGTCCAGCTAAAATGTGTTCTCTTTGGTGAAGCCTCACTTCCTTATGGCCCCCCTCACCCATCCCCTGTAGGAAGAGTAAGTCATGTCTCTCTCTGTCCTCCTGTGGTGTCCTGTTCCTTGTTCAGTTGCAGTAGGTAGCTGTTGTGACAAAATCACTGGCTTACATATCAGTCACCCCTAGATGGTAGCTCTGATATCAAACGCCAAATAAGAATTAGGAATCGAAAGCTTTACAAAAAGCTTTACAAAACAAAAACACTCCTTACAAAATGCCTTTTGGAGTGAAATTAATATTTTTAGTTAGGGAATTCTCAGCTGAAAAAATGGAAATGAATATCTGAGTATGGAAAAGATGAATTTGGTTAAGCCGATTTTAAAACTACAGAGCATAATTTAGATGCATTTCTAAGTTGTTACATAATTCTTGTGTCAGATACACCTGAAGTGGGGAAAAGCTCAAATCATCCTCTAGGGTGACCTCAGGTTACCAGCTTGAGGCTCACTCAGAAACACAAAGAAACCATGGAATGAGGAGGCAGGAGGAGCTGTAATTGAGAGCACAGGTGCTGGTAGCTTTCTCTGTTGACTTGCTATAGCCGAGTTACCCGGGCCGGTGACTTAATATCTGCAAATCTCACATTTCTTCATTTGAAAAAGAAGCAAATCTGGCTGTTGAGAGAATTGAATTATATAATTCATGTAGAACGCTCAGCACAGTTCTTGACACTTAGAAAGTACTTAGTCAATCTCTGATAACATTAACATTCTAATCACACTGGGCATAATTCATTAGGAAATGTAAGAGGGACCTACTTTCTAGTTACTGAAAAGAGACAATGTGAAACTAGCCCAGGGGCTTTGGGACCCGGTGTTCACTATGTAATGACGTCTCACCTTGGCCAGGTCATGTTACCTCTGTAATCAATCTTTAGTTTCTTTCCCTTTAAGATGGGGTTGTCATCTGCGTTGCCTACCCTCTGGAACATGTGAAAGTACTTTGGAACCAGTAAAGCAAAGTATCAGTGGACTCTACCGCTACTAATATGCCACCACTATTACTATTGCTAGTATCCCCCCCCCCTTTTTTTTAATTACTGGCACTATTTCCCATCCTGTGAAGTGGAACCACACCGTGATCTCAAGAAACATTCACTCAGTATCTCCATAGTGTGTGATCTAGTACAACAGGTATCAGGCTTTAGGAAGGATATAAGATAGCAGATCAAGCTTTCTGCTTTATTCTAAGTAATATCAATGAGTGATTTGAGAAGGAAGAGTTTGGACTTGAGGAGACCAGTCTGGGGGATTTTGCAATAGCACAGGTAAGGAGTAATGAGGGTCTGCTATAGGATGGGAACAAAGGAAAAGGAGATCAGGTGTTGAGCCCCTTGTGTCATAGTCTAAGCATGGGCTTTGGTTGGGTTTGCTTACATAGATATCCATCCCTGCTGCTGGAACTCAGTGTATCCCTACCCAGTGACTTCCTGTCACCTCTAGCTCCTGGGACAGAGATGATAGTGTGATGATTGTCATAATGATACTAGCTAATATTTATGGAGTGCCCACATGTGCCAAGCATAAGTATTAGTTTACTTCTCAGAGCAATCTGACAAAATTGGTGCTGTGATTAACTCTATATTTCAGATAAATGGAGGCAGAGAAATGTAAAATAATTTTCCTAGGAGTACACTTTATAATAAGTAGTACATACTAGATTAAAACCCCAGGCAGTCTGGCTCCAGAGTCTATACTCTTAACCACTGTTCCATGGTGATCTTAATGATAGTGGTATTTAAGAACAAATATTGTGTGCTTCCTCTGCTATACCCTGTGCTGAAGGCCATACATGAACTCGCCTCTTGATTGATCAAGTAATGGCAGCTCAGTTACATGCGCTCTTTCAGCAAGACCTCCAATCTTAAAGCATTAAACTAGGTCAGTGCTCCTGACTACAGCTACAATTTCTTAGAGTGTATGACCCACATCCAGGACATGGAGCATTCAGGGATGGAAATGGGTCTTGCAGAAAAGGATTTCTATTCTCTGAATTTCTTCCTGCTGCCAGAAGCCCTCTAGATCTCATTCATTTACTGCATCCAAAAGGAAGCCTGCCAATGCCCTGACCCAGTATAGTGACATCCTTAAATCAAGGGGCATACCCTATGTCTATGCAGAGAGGCTTCCAGGCTACCAGTTTACTAACATGAGAAGCTTGAGCACATTATGCAACTTAACCATTATTACTCAGTAGTAGAAACAATGCCTATGAAAGGACATTACTTTTAATATTCCTTTTTAATTCCCTTAGTTATACATTACACAGTTTTTTTACCCTGAATTTTAACTACCTCATTCTCTTGGGCAGGTTAATTTCTGTGAACCCTAGTTTCCTCATGTATAAAATTAGGATAATAGTTGGTGTTGGGCGTAAATGAGATAGTCCATGGAATACAGAACTTAGCAGTGTTTGACTCTTAGTAAGTATCCAATAAATGTTAGCTGTTAAATCATCTTTTTCAACAACCCCATCCAATGTAAAGGCATCTAGAGCATTCTGGCATAACTAAAATTAGTAAGTATGAAGGTTTTCCCAAAGGGCTGCCTTATATAAAAAGTAGAGAGATGGGATTCTTGTCCCCATCTGATTTCATGCACTTTAGGGTTAAGAATAATGTAGGAATACAGGCTGGTAGGAAATGAACTAGCCTTCTGAAACAAAACCTAAAATACTAGAGAAAAATGTTGCATATTTCCATCCAAGGGGCCCGAGGGGGAGCTATAATTAGAGATATTAAGTCATTTCATCTTTTCCCATCCCCATAATTGATACTTTCATTTTACTTTTAGAGGTGAAAGGAGGTTGAATCTCAGATGGCTATGGACTTGGGACAAGAGGAAAGGGTGGAGAGAGGGTTATAGAAGACTGGATAGACCTTCCATGACATAGTCTCTATTAGAATGGCAGTGTAAAGAAAAATTCCAGGGCAAGGGAACAAAATTAAACTAAAAGAATTGAAAATGCGGAATTTAGGAGCAATATCTCATGGACATCAGCATGCAAATGACTAAGGAGTGGAAGTTGGAGTTAGGGGTTAGTACCTTTGAACATTGGCTCTGAAAGTGCGTGAAAATGCTTTCTTTTTTTTGTTTAAGCAAGATGGGACAGAGGGTAAGCCACAATACCTGGCATTGCATCACCCTTTGGAGCCAAGCTGCCCGTGAGAGGGTTCCCCTGTTTGTCAGGACTGAGGAGAAGTCCAGGTGATGGTGGAGGCTGATCCTGCCGAGTCCCTTTAAACTATCACATTTCCTCTGAGAACGTGGCAACCAGAGCCCAGTGCAAATACAGGCGTCACCCCAACTTTTTCATGGCCTCTTGTCTAATCTAATTCTAACCTGTTTTGCACTCAGTTCCTGAACAATTTCCATTCTTCTCAGGTTTCAGGTACATTATTCTGATATGTACTTAGGACTTTTCTCTGCCTTTGGACCTATAACTACTTTTGCTACAGACAAGCACCTCAGTTTGCACATGACCTTGTCTACCCTGGTCACCACAGGACTTGGTAACTTGATGTAAATAACTGGTTAATACACCTAAAGGGAGAAAAGGGAACCCTCTTGCACTGTTGGTGGGAAAGTAAATTGATACAGCCCCTATGGAGAACAGTATGGAGGTTCCTTTAAAAACTAAAAATAGAATTACCATATGATCCAGCAATCCCATTACTGAGCATATACCCTGAGAAAACCATCATTCAAAAAGAGTCATGTACCACAATGTTCATTGCAGCTCTATTTACAATAGCCAGGACATGGAAGTGTCTTAAGTGTCCATCGACAGATGAATGGATAAAGAAGATGTGGCACATACATACAATGGAATATTACTCAGCCACAAAAAGAAACGAAACTGAATTATTTGTAGTGAGGTGGATGGCCCTAGAGTCTGTCATACAGAGTGAAGTAAGTCAGAAACAGAAAAACAAATACCGTATGCTAACACATATATATGGAATCTAAAAAAAAAAAAAAAAATTCTGAAGAACCTAGGGGCAAGACAGGAATAAAGACACAGATGTAGAGAATGGACTTGAGGACAGGGGAAGGGGGAAGACTAAGCTTGGACGAAGTGAGAGTGGCATTGACATATATATACTACCAAATGTAAAATAGCTAGTGAGAAGCAGCCACATAGCACAGGGAGATCAGCTCGGTGCTTTGTGTCCACCTAGAGGAGTGGGATAGGGAGGGTGGGAGGGAGAAGCAAGATGGAGGAGTTATGGGGATATCTGTATACATATAGCTGATTCACTTTGCTTTACAGCAGAAACTAACACACCATTGTAAAGCAATTATACTCCAATAAATATGTTAAAATAAATAACAAATACACCTAAAGGGTTTGTTTTGGCCCTACAAGGTTGAGGACAGGTTAAAAAAATAATAATAAATCTGTCTCAGCCAAAAAGTGCTTGGAGACTGGTAGGAAGGGCATCAAGAAATTTATGCCATCACATGGCTTTTCTTTACTCATCTGCTCCAATGAATCACCCCTCTGTCATCCAGGTACAATTGCTCCAACTTGTCTCAGTCTATACGGTTGGCCATCTGCATATTTGAATTACCCTAATAATAAAAAAATTCAAATGAACAAGTCCAATAAAGTAAAGACCCTCTAAACTGGGCTAAGTATTTTGAAAAATAAATAAAAATGATTTCACTATTTTTTAATTCAGAATATGCTCAGCCTAGAATGATATTTAGCTTCCCAGAAGGAACAGAGTTTGATTAAAGAAAAATATGCTTTTATGAATCCAAAAGGAACACAAGTTAAATTTGGTAAATGCAGACATTCTTATGAAAGAGGAACAAAAAACAGAAATCAAATGAGAAAATAGCCCCAGATATTAACATATGAAGGAATAAAAAAGAAGCTTCTCTGCTTCCAACTTAAAGTTTTAGAGTTAAGAGCAAATAAAAAATCCTTAGCTCATTTATGTGACTTGATTACCTTTTCAAAATGTAAAACAAAGAAAATCGTTGAGAGTAGAGAAGATACTGAGAAATGGAAAATGTTTCCATGCAGCATTTTCTATTTTAAAGAGAAAATCTTACTCAAAGAGAAGTACATAAGCAGAGATCAGTAGCTCTGATATTTACCTTTCCTTGTGGAACAGATTACAGCAACCTATAATATCCGATTAGTTGTCTACACAGCACCCCTATGGTTACCACTGCTGAGACAGCTGTACATAGCCCCATGCAGGAGTGACTTTGTAAGGGAAGAAGAGGCAAAAATCTTCATACACTCTAAGAGATATCCAAGGCCCTATTCTGAAAACAGGATGTGAAGATTATTACACAGTAGCAGAAGTGTCCCTTGATTTCACTCCAACATAAGAAATGTAGAAATTGAGCTAAAAGATTAGATTTCTTAATAAAAACAATTGATAAACACAAACCAATGGGGATATATACAAAGGAGAATGAACTATGACAACCCTAGAAGATTGTTTAATATAATGTCAAAAGCTACCAATGTAAAAGACTCCAGTTTACTCCTGTCTCCAGATGCTGGAAAAGCTTTTGACAGTTAATTGGAAGCTTTTATTTTTGACATTGAAAAGCATGGGCTTGCCACAAGAATTCATTTCATGGGCAGAAACATTATCTGATCATCCAAAGGCCAAAATTAAGGCTAATGTATATAATTGGAGACCTTTCTCCTTTTCTTTCTTTTCTTTTGACAAGGAAGCAACCATAGGTCATCCACATTTTCCTCTATTATATGGTTCATCAATAGAAGCTCTGGCAGGCAAGATGAAGGAATAAAATGGGGTACTTAAGGCCCACAATTTTATTGTGAGTAGATAATGTGGCTCAATTCTGGGTTGCATGTAGACTTGTGAAATCCACTTCTGGCGAGTCAAGTGGGAGGCCAAATCCCCTCTCCTAGTGGAGGGGCCTATTTGGTTTAGCTCAAGAGGTATTTTCCTCTTAGGAACAAGTTCTGTATTGCTAAATAAAGTTGTGTTACAGATGGTGACTTCTTTGTCCTTGGAAGTAGTAACATATCCTAATTTCAGCCTATTTGTTTTGTTCTTGACCAATTTTTTTCCCAGAGTAATCTCTATGGAACAGAAGAGTAATATTATCTTCCAGTAATAGATATTGTTATTTATTCTAATTTTCTTTTTTTGTAATCAAATGTATAAATAACTCAGATTATATAAACAAAAAAATACATATGTTCAACAAATTATAAAGGAAGTATAGTAGAAAATTGCTTTATAGCTAGTTGCACCTAAGAAAATATGTGTAGTGGGAGATGTGGTTTATTGTGCAGTCTTATCCTTTTTTTAAACAGCTTAATTGGGCTACAATTTATATACCAACCAATTTTCTCCTTTAAAGTGTACAGTGCAATGGTTTTTGGTATATTCAGAGTTGTGAAACCATCACTGCAATTATCTTTAGACTATTTTATCTCAAGGAGAAATCCCAGTACTCCCTATTCCCAACTCTGAAGACCTTAGGCAATCATTAATTCACTTTCCATTTCAATAGATTTGCCTCTTCTGGACAATTCATGTAAATGGAATCATACGATATGTGACTTTTCATGTCTGGCTTCTTTCACTTGCATAATGTTTTCCATATTCTTCCATGTTGTGACATAAATCAATACTTCTTTCTGTTTTATGGATGAATGACACTTCATTGCATGGATATACCACATTCTGTTTATCCATTCATCTGTTAATGGACATTTGGGATGTTTCCATCTTTTGGCTATTATGAACATTCACGTACAAGTTTTTATGTGAACATGTCTCCATTTCTCTTGGCTTTGTACCTAAGGGTGGAGCCCCTAGGTCATACAGTAATGCATTTAAACTTTTTAGGAACTGCCAGACTGTTTTCCAAAGAGGCTGTACAATGTTACATTCCTACCAGCAGTATATGAGGGCTGCAATTTTTTGGATCCCTACAGACACCAGTTATTATCTGTCATTTTGATTATGGTCATCCTAGTGGATGAGAAGTAGTATCTCATTGTGGTTTTTATTTGCATTAATATCGTGACTAATGAAGTTAACCATATTTTCAGTTGCTTATTTGGTCATGTGTATATCTTTTTGAGAAATGCCTATTCTGACCTTTGCTCATTTTAAACTTTGTCTCCTTACCATTGAGTTTTAAGAGTTCTTTATATATTTCAGATACAAGTCCCTTATCATATACATGATCTGCAAATATTTTTCCATTCTGTGGGTAGTAGGTTGTCTTTTCACTTTCTTCATAGCATTCTCTGACCCACGAAGGTTTTAATTTGGATTAAGTGCAATTTACCTATGTTTAGTTGCTTGTGCATTTCGTGGCATGTCTAAAAAACAATTACCTAATCCAAAGTCATAAAAATTGACACCCAAGTCTGTGTCTTTCCTACCCATTTCAATGTGGTCCTTTTATCCTTTGTGGAGAGCAGTTCATCTAGTTTTCAGATCTTTTTCAGAGGAAAATGATCCATGCGTAGCTGTAGATTTGGTGTGTCCGTGGGAGGAGGAAAGTTCAGGAACTTCCTGTGCTGCCATCTTCCCTTTCTTATTCCCAGCTTTGTTTTTTTTCTTCAAGATTGTTTTGGATGATTCATCCATGTGAATTTTAGGTTCAATTTACAAATTTCTGCAAAGAAGTCAGCTGGGATTGGGATAGGGATTGTGTTAACTCTACAGATCAAAAGATCTGAGGAATGAGTCATCTTAAAAATATTAAGTCTTCTGTTCCATGAAGCTGGGATGTCTTTAATCTCTATACAGAGATAATTTAATTTCTATAATTAAACTCTTTAATTTCAGTTGTTTAATTTCTTTCAACAACTTTTTTTAGTTTTCAGAATATAAGTTTTGCATTTTGTTAAATTTATTCGTAAGTACTTTATTATTTTTGATCCTATTGTAAATGGAATAGTCTTCCCAATTTCATTTTCAGATTTTTATTGCAAGTATCTAGAAATATACCTGATTTTTGTACATTGACTTTTTAAAAAAACTTGCTGAATGCACTAGTTCTGAAAGATTTTTAGTGACTTAGAGACTTAGAATTTCTATATACCAAATCATATTATTTGCAAATGATAACTTTGCTACTTCCTTTCCAATCTGAATGGGTTTTTTTTTCTTTTCATTTCCCAGCCTAATATTCTTAACTAAAATATTTGAAGGAAAGTGGTGAGACCAAACATCCTTGTCTTTTTCTTGATCTTAGGGGAAAAGCATGCAGTCATTCATTATTAAGTATGTTGTTTCTGGAATTTTTTTTGTAGATGCCCTTTATCACATTGAGGAAATTCCCTTCTACTTATACTCTGAGTGTTTTTATTATGAAAAGGATTTGGATTTTGCCCAGTATTTTTTTGTCATATATTGAGATGATTATATGGGTACTGTCCTTTGTTATCTTGATATGTTATATTACATTGATTTTTTGGATGTTAAAGCTATCTTGCATTCCTGAGATTAGTGCCACTTGATCATGGTTTATAATCCTTTATATATATAGTGCTAGATTCAGTTTGCTAATGTTTTGTTGAAGATTTTTGCAACTAATTCCTAAGAAAACTATAGACCAATATCTCTTATCTTGTGATGTCTTTGTCTGATTTGAAATTGGGGTAATACTGACCTCATAGAATGGGTTGAGATGTATTCTCTCATTCTCTATATTTTGAAAATGTTTGTGAAGAATTGGCATTAATTCTTCCAACATTTGATAGAATTCACCAGTGAAGCCATCTGGGCCTGGACTTTACTTGTTAGAAGCATACTCAAATTTTTTAATTTCCTTTTTTTTTTAAATCAAGAAAATGCATTACCTCACCTAACAGAAAAGCCCAGAAGTACACTAGCTTTGGACATAATTTAGTCCAGAGGATCATGATATCATCAGAACAATAGCTCTTTTTTTTAATTGAAATATAATTGTTTTACAATGTTGTATTAGTTTCAGGTGTATAGCAAAGTGATTCAGTTATATATGTATTCTTTTTCAGATTCTTTTCCATTATAGGTTATTACAAGATATTGAATATAGTCCCTGTGCTACACAGTAGGTCCTTGTTTATCTATTTTATATATAGTAGTGTGTGTCTGTTAATATCAAACTCCTAATTCATTCCTCTCCCTGCCTTTCCCCTTTGGTAACCATAAGTTTGTTTTCTACATCAGTGAGTCTATTTCTGTTTTGTAAATAAGTTCATTTGTGTCATAGTTTAGATTCCACATATAAGTGATACCATATGATATTTGTCTTTCTCTGATTTACTTCACTTAGTATGATAATCTCTAGGTCCATCCATGTTGCTGCAAATGGCATTATTTCATTCTTTTTTATGGTGAGTAATAATCCATTGTATATATGTACCACATCTTCTTTATCCATTCATCTGTTGATGAGCACTTAGGTTGCTTCCATTTCTTGGCTGTTGTAAATAGTGCTACTGTGAACATTGGGGTGCATGTATCTTTTCATATTAGAGTTTTTGTCTTTTCCAGATATATGCCCAAGAATGGGACTGCTGGCATATGGTAACGCTATTTTTAGTTTTCTAAGGAACCTCTATACTTTTCTCCATAGTGGCTGTACCAATTTACATCCCCACCAACAGTGTAGGGGGGAGTTCCCTTTTCTCCACACCCTTTTCTCCAGCATTTATTGTTTGTAGACTTTTCGATGATGGCCTTTCTTACTGGTGTGGGATGATACCTCACTGTAGTTTTGATTTGCATTTCTCTAATAATTAGTGATGTTGCGTATCTCTTTCATGTACCTAGAGGCCATCTGTATGTCTTCTATGCAGAAATGTCTATTTAGCTCTTCTGCCCATTTTTCAATCAGGCTCTTTGATTTTTTGATACTGAGCTGTATGAGCTGTTTGTATATTTTAGAAATTAAGCCATTGTCATTGGCAAATATTTTCTCTCAGTCCATAGTTTGTCTTTTCATTTTGTTTATGGTTTTCCTTTGCTGTGCAAAAGCTTACTCAGTTTCTGCCATTTGTTTCTTTCTAGAAATTTTTCCATTTCATCTAAGTTACTTAATTTTTTGGTATACAGTTCTTCATAGTATTCCTGTGTAACATTTTACAGGAATTATATTAGAAACACATAGTATTCCTTTTCAACATTGACTGGAATCCATATTACTGTGTTTTATCTAACAAGTTAATTTTTTTAATTGAAAAAGATTATTTTATTTTTACTCTCTCTGGTAAGAATCTAAAATGATGGTTCTCACTTTATAAAGCTGCAACTTCACTATAATACAGAGACACCCCAAGTCATCAGCTGGGCCTTTCTTGGGGAACAATTGAGTTGCAGTGAAAGTTGAACATATATACTGGGGAGTATAAACTCAGTTAGCTATTGTTTTTCACCTGGCAGAGTTTGGACTGGAAAATTTTGAATCCAAAGCCAAATTCCTATTTTCCTAAATTTTTTAAAACGTTAAACATTTTTTTGTTTAGAGTACAGTTGATTTACAATGTTGTGTTAATTTCAGGTGTACAGCAAAGTGAATCAGTTATATATATACATATACTCACTCTTTTATTTTTAGATTTATTTCCCATATAGGCCATTACAGAGTATTGAATAGAGTTCCCTGTGCTATACAGCAGGTTCTTATTAGTTATCTATTTTATATATAGTAGTGTGTATATGTCAGTTCCAATCTTCCAATTTATTCCCCACCCCCCACCTTATCCCCTGGTAGCCATAAGTTTGTTTTCTACATCCGTGACTCTACTTCTGTTTGGCAACTAAGTTCATTTGTACACTTTTATTTTTAAGATTCCATATATAAGCAATATCATATGATATTTGTCTTTCTGTGTCTGACTTCACTCACTATGACAATCTCTAGGTCTATCCATGTTGCTTCAAATGGCATTATTTTGTTCATTTTTTATGACTGAGTAACTTTCCATTATATGTACCACATCTTCTTTATCCATTCCTCTGTTGATGGACATTTAGGTTGCTTTCATGTCCTGGCTATTGTAAATAGTGCTTCAGTGAACATTGGGGTGCATGTATCTTTTCGAATTATGGTTTTCTCTGGGTATATGCCCAGGAGTGGGATTGCTGGGTCATATGGTAGTTCTATTTTTATTTTTTTAAGGAACCTCCATTACTATTCTCCATAGTGGCTGTACCAATTTACATTCCCACCAACAGTGCAGGAGGGTTCCCTTTTCTCCACACCCTCTCCAGCATTTATCATATGTAGATTTTTTGATGCTGGCCATTCTGACTGGTGTGAGGTGATATCTAATTGTAGTTTTGATTTGCATTTCTCTAATTATTAGCAATATTGAGCATCTTTCCATGTGCTTTTTGGCCATCTGTGTGTCTTTGGAAAAATGTCTATTTAGATCTTCTACCCATATTTTTATTGGGTTTTTGTTGTTTGATTTTGATGTTGAGCTTCATGAGCTGTTTGTATATTATGGAGATTAATCCCCTGTTGGGTGCTTTGTTTGCAAATATTTTCTCCCATTCTGAGGTTGTCTTTTTGTTTTGTTTATGGTTTCCTTTGCTGTGCAAAAGCTTTTAAATTTAATTAGGTCCCATTTGTTTATTTTTGTTTTCATTATTCTAGGAGGTGGATCATAAAAGAGCTTGCTGCAATTTATGTCAAAGAGTGTTCTGCCTATGTTTTCCTCTGAGAGTTTTACAGTGTCTGGCCTTACATTTAGGTCTTTAATCCATTTGGAGTTTATTTTTGTGTATGGTGTTAGGCAGTGTTCTAATTTCTTTTTTTACATGTAGCTGTCCAGTTTTCCAAGCACCACTTATTGAAGAGACTGTCTTTTCTCCCTTGCATATTCTTGCCTCCTTTGTCATAGATTCGGTGACCATAGATGCATGCGTTTATCTCTTGGCCTTCCTATCCTGTACCATTGATGTATATTTCTGTTCTTGTGCCAGTACCTACTGCTTTAATTATCGTAGCTTTCTAGTGTAGTCTGAAGTCAAGGAGCCTGATTCCTCCCACTCTGTTTTTCTTTCTCAAGATTGCTTTGGCTATTTGGGGTCTTTTGTGTTTCCATACAAATTGTAAAACTTTTGTTCTAATTCCATGAAAAATGCCATTGGTAGTATGATAGGGATTGCATTGAATCTGTAGATTGCCTTGGGTTGTATAGGCATTTTCACAATATTGATTCTTCCAATCCAAGAATATTGTATATCTCTCCATCTGTTTGTGTCATCTTTGATTTCTTTCATCAGTGTCTTATAGTTTTCTGAGTACAGGTCTTTTGTCTCCTGAGTTAGGTGTATTCCTAGATAATTTGTTGTTGTTGTTGTTGAAATGGTAAATGGGATTTTTCTCTTTTTGATTTTTCATTGTTAGTGTATAGGAATGCAACAGATTTCTGAGTATTAATTTTGTATCCTGCAACTTTACTGAATTCATTGATGAGCTCTAGTAGTTTCCTGGTGGCATCTTTAGGATTTTCTGTATATAGTATCATGTCATCTGCAAATGGTGACAGTTTTACTTCTTTTCCAATTTGGATTCCGTTTATTTCTTTTTCTTCTCTGATTGCCATGGCTAGGACTTCCAAACCTCTGTTGAATAATAGTGGTGAGAGTGGGAAACCTTGTCTTGTTCCTGATCCTGGAGGAAATGCTCTCAGTTTTTCACCGTTGAGAATGCTGTTTGTGGTGGATTTGTCATATGTGGCCTTTATTATGTTGAGGTAGGTTCCCTCTATGCCCACTTTCTGGAGAGTTTTTATCATAAATGGGTGCTGAATTTTGTCCTAACAAGTTAATTTTTGTGTTGCCTCTATTTTTTTAAATCTGTACTGGATATTTGCATATCATCTTCTGTGAATTACCTGTTTTTTTCTTTGCTCTGTAAGTATATTAGTTTGTTTTATTTTTATTAGAGGATATTTATATATTAGTATTAGTACTAGTCCTTTTCCTGTTATACAAGATACAAAAATTTCTTCTGGTAAATTACTTGTTTTTAGTATATATGTAGTGTCATCATTGTTGAAGATTTTAGTTTTGAAATTGCCAATTTTGTTAGCTTTTACCTTCATGATTTTCTCTTTGTGTTTAAGAGGCTTTTCACATCTGAAGGGATTAAGATATTCTTTACTATTTATTTTGTAGTGTTCTCCACATTTATGTTTGTAATCTATTTGAAACTAGCTTTTATGAATTCTGTAAGTTGAAAATCTTGACTTTACCCTTATATAGATAGCCCACTATTTCCATAATTTTATTGAATATTTATTCTCCACTGGTTTGAAATGTTAAATTGGATAATATTAAAGGTTTTTGAATATATATTTAATATATTTTCCCACATATTCATAGGTTGGGTTTTGTTCTCTTTACTTAGTTATTTCTAATTTACAACCCAAATAGCAATATTCTAATTACAGTAGTTACATACTGTGTCTTGATGTTTGGCAAGAAAATATTATACTTTCAATTTTTTTTAAAAAAATTTCTTGACTACTCTTAAAAATTTAATCTTTCATATTAAATTTAGAATATGTATGCAACTATACCTGAAAAATCATATTGAGATATTGACTATAATTTACATGACTTTAAAGGTTAATTTGTATAAACTTGACAGCTCTACAGTATCAAATCTTCCTACCCAGAAACTTGAAAAATTCCAGTAATCAAGTTTTATTTTATATTATTTAATAAAGTTTCATTTCTACATGATTATTTGAATATTACTTAATTTTTCCTAAATATTTCATAATTCTTGTTTCTACTGTTCCTTTTTCTACTATACTTTCCAATTATTATTAGGGTCTTGGATTTTTATATATTGATCTTAATATTCCCTCTTTGCTTAATTATCTGATTTTTAAAATAATTCACCAGTTGGTTTATTGATATTTATAAATAGTCATCATTTATCAGCAATGATAGTTTTGTCTCTTCCTCTTCCAAACTTTGTTATGTATCTTTTTCTAACAGTTCAGTTTCCAATAGTATCTATAATAGTGGGGAATGTATTTTATGCCTGTTTTTAAAAGAGAATGCTTCAGTGGTTTACCCTTATATGTGATATCTGCTATAGATTTCTGATGGAAATTCTCTATCATTTGTCAGATTAAGGAATTTATACGCACATACACATGTAGATATACTCACAGGATATAGATCAAAATGCTAAGTATGATTTTTTAAGTGTGATTTTTGGTGATTTTCAATGTTTTTCCTTATTTGCAATTTTTTAAAGTTTTATTACTTTTGCAAAATAAAATAAAATTTTGCTATTTTAGGGAAAAAAAACCGTTTCATATGTGCATTACTCTTCCCAAGCTATCAGAAAAGACACAAATTGTCAATGGTATAGTTAGTCTTCAACTATCTGCATTATGATAAAGTTTCCCAAAGTTTGTTCCTTAGGATGTTCCTTATATTCGTTGTAAAAAAAAAAAAAAAAGCTTTTGTGGTCCAATAAATTTAGAAAATTAGTGGTGAAACAAAGTTTAACATGACTTTTTAAATGCAAGTTTTCTTGGAATCTGTAATATACAAATGTGAAGAGTGAAGCTGCAACAGGAGAATGTAGAATCTAGCGTATATTTCAGGAGCATCTCTTAACCAGTGTGTCAGTCTTCACTATTGTTCGGTCGACTTCTCATGTTGTTGCTGTTTGTAAAACAACAGTCATGGTTATCTGTGCCTAATTGAGCACAATTTATGTCAGAATCACTGTAGAAGACTAACTTGTATCAGTAGCTCTCTCTAGAGAGCTCTACACTTACTTGTCTTAAAAAGCAAACCAAGGAAACCAAACAAATTAGTCAACTCTATTCTGCCCTCTATAGAGTATTGAATCAGGTGGTATACATGGAGAGGATAAAGCATGCACTGTTGAAGAATGACTGTGGCCCTCAAGGAGTTTCCAGTCTAATAATATTATTCACTTGTATCAAGTGATCCAAGGGAATAATAAGACCACTGAAACCAGTCTTTTTTTTTATCAAATGAGGACAGGAACACACAGATGGATTGGTGAAGAGTCCAAGTTCACAGAAAGTGGAACATCAGTTGGGAACAGAATAGATTCATTTGACAACGTTTCCAGTGCCTTATTTAATTGACCTGACTTCCTCTCTGACAAAGTAGTTATAAATAAGAGATTAGCTGTTGGGATGAGAATAAATGAGTGAGTGGGAGCTAAGGATTTTAGAATATCAAAATAATTTAATTGGATCCTGAATGAATTAAGATGTGTGGGAGTCCACATTATACCCCAAATACTAAGTCTGCAATAAAGCCAATTTAAAAATAATTTAAACAAGCTAAATAGAATGACTGTCTCATGTTAATAAAAAGAATGCAAAAATATTACAGTGAATATGTTGAAAAGAATTTCATTCACATCAAATCATAATTATTAAACTCATATTTCAATAAGAAATCTTGTTGAAGTTGAAATCAACTTGAAGTATGAAAAATGATAGTGATTTATACCTAATTTAAAATATAGGTATTACTGGACAGAGAGTAAATGTATTGCTTTGGTTCCTTTCTAACAACCAACATATTTCTGAAGATGACACTAGTTTTTTTTCCCAGTGATGAGTTCTAACTACACAGTTGTGGTTTGACACCTTTGTTTGTGAAACCTAATGCAGAGGGGAAATGTTCAGTTTCTTTTCTTCCTTTCTCCCTCCTTTCTCTCCTTCTCTCTCAACTTTTAAGGTTCTCTCTTTTGCCCTTCAAGAACTGAATGAGTCATTCTTGTGCTTTGACTATACAAAACCCCCCAACTTCCATTCTCTTAACCTCTTTTGATCCAAATGAATCTCTGGGATCCAGTAAGACTTTTTACTCCTTCTCTGGGAGGCAGCTGGTACTAGGAGTATAACCTTGAGCACATCCTACACTGCAGATTCTCCATAGTAATAACTAACTTTTGAGATTGTAATAGACGAATGACACATGGAATTAAAGCCAAATATACGATTGCAGTCTTTATCTGGGAGGGAAGGCAGGACAATCAGGACAGAGCAAAATGGTCCTTTGTTTTCTCTCATTATTCCTGGGTTTCTTATGTGGGCAGTCAGATGTTTAAGGCCTTCTTTCAGTACAGGATTTCCATGGCTTAACTGCTTTCTAGAGAATTCTAATTCTCTAGTTGAGAGGTTAATTTCCTTCTGCATAGATCAAAGCAGCCAATTCCTGATGCTGGAATGACTGCACTGTCCCCTCTTGAACCACTGAATGCTACCCAGGAACTCTCAGGCTTTGAGCTTCAAAAAGAAAGCCCACTGGGGAGGTTGATTGATTGATTGGAGAGAGACATTTAAAGCAATTACCAACGTCTTCTCATTCTTCCTTTGGGCAAGTGTTAGGGTTAATGGGTGAACGAGCAAATGGCTAAGAATGACATTTTTGTGGCCCTTAGCTCCTGAAAGTGCAGGATATTGGATGCTCCTGTTTCAGAAACAACTTCAGCTCCTGATTAAGGAATCAGGCAGAATAGCCTCCTTCTTTGCCCAGTTTCTTTTTTCTTTTCCCTCAGTGGATTGGAAGAATTATTTACTTGGCTTAAATAAAAGCAACATTACTTATATTTGTTTGTGCTAACTGACTGACTTCATGCCCAGTGAACTTATGACACTATAACAATTATTCATATTATTATGTATAAGTTGGATTAACTTTGTTATAAATTACATATGATAATAGTGCTGAGTTTTATTTAAATGAAGCTAATGGTGTTTCTCATCAAATGTAATTATTTGACTTTTACTTTTAAAATTGAGGAAATTTCAGAAGTTGGTAATAAAAATTGTTGCAATGAAGTGCTGAATACAATTAGGACTAAACTATGGATTTATTTATTCATCCATTCATTTATTCATGAGCTCAGTTAACATTTATTCAATGCCTGATACTGTATTAAGAGTATGAAAGCCATGGGTCCACAGTCTAGGAACTAACAGTCTAAGATGAGAGACATATAAGTAAGCTGACAACTATAACACAGCCTGATGGGTTACTAGATAAGGATGTATGAGGGGCCCCTCAGCCTCACTGGGGAGCAGGGCTGGGGAGGTCAGGAGGCTTCCTGGAGTAGATTACACTGGAGCTAAATCTTAGGTGACATGTAAGATTTAACCTGGTAGAGACATAGGGGCAAGGGGACATGCAGGCAAGGAAAAAGCATCATTAGAGGCATAGAAGCAAGAAACGACACGGCATATTTAGAGCACTCCAAATATTACTTTGATTACAGACTGTGTGGTGGGAAGAGTGCTTAGTGTGGTTGTAGACTACTTTGTAGTGAAGTGGAAGAGATGACGTCAAAGAGAGGCAAGAGCCAGAAGATAGAGGACTTTGGATGACTCTTCCTTAGTAGGAAAGAACAATCCATATAACATGCATTTCAGTTTCTTGGCCAGAAGCTAGTCTGTTATGTAATGCATTTTCATGGCGATAAGTATTTACCATGCTCCCACTGTGCACCTAGAATTGTACTCTGCCCTGTGATGAGTATATTTGCTACAAAGAGGTCTCAAAGTTACCATCTCAGCTTGGGTTTTTATGTAGAACATAAAAATTAGGAACCTATAACTGGTAAAGTATACACATCTTTTTCCTAATTACACGTTCTACATTTTTAAGCAAAGTCTATTATCTATTAATCAATTGAAATACATCTGGGGTCTTGATTGAAGTTGATCAGTGTCTTTCCAATATGAAACATCTTTAGAGTGTTCTTGTAGTTTTGCTTTTCTGTTAATTAATTTGCCAAAGCATAGAATCTCCAAAATGTAGGAGGATTTATAGGAGACTTTAAATCTCAATGGTATAATGTTAGGGAGTTTCCAAGACACACAGATACTCATAAATTAGGGAAAAAAAAATATTGCTGTCATGTGATGGTGAGGAGGTAGTAGCTCTTCTTTAATAGGATCTATGCACTTATTCCTGCTATCACAGTTCTGCTTTTTTATTTTGGTTTGATAGTAATCATGCCACTGGGTACCACATCTCTGGACACTATTTTGGTAGTCTCGAGGAGCAGAGAAATCTCATCTTAGTTGTGAATCTCTCTACGTAAATTTTGTAATATTCTCAGTCAACTGTTGGTTGAAAATCAACTTTACCACAGATGATTTGTACATGTTGTTTCTAAACCTGAGAACACCATTCAAGGATCCCTGATTTTCAGGTTAGGAAGTCACGGCGATGAGAAGAAAAATAACGGTCCTTATCTTGAAGCCAAAGCTCTTCCTCCTACTCTTCACACACACCCTCACAAGGAACATTGATTCTGTACAGATCAGGCTGCTCTTTCTTCACAAAAGGCTACAGGCTTTAAGATTTTTCTCCTTTAACTATTTCTTTAAATGGAGATAGAATTTACATACCATAAAATTCACCATTTTAAAATATGCAGGTCAGTGGTTTTCAGTATATTTTCAAGGTTGTGCAGCATTTCATCATCTAATTTGAGAACATTTTTATCCCAAAGAGAAACCTTATATCCATTAGCAGTCCCTCCCATCCTCCAGCCCCTGGTAGCCACTAATTTTCTTTAGGTCTCCCAGGATTTTCCTATTATGGACATCATATATAAATTGAATAATACAATATGTGGCTTCTTTAGCATAATGTTTTCAGTGTTCATCCATGTTGTAGTATGTATCAGTGCTCCACTCCTTTTAATGGCTGCATAATATTCCTTTGCATGGATAGACCACAAAGGATAGAATGGATCAACAAAGGATAGAATCCTTTGTTTATTGATTTGTCAATTGATGTTTGGGTTGTTTCTACTTTTGTCTCTATTAAATAATTCTGCTATGACTTTATGGTTTTAGGTTTCCCTAGGGACCAATTATCAGAGGACATATCACCTTGTCGTATAACTATTGTCTCTTCTGCCATTTTGTAAACTGTAAGTGCACAAAGCATATACAGCTTATTAGCCATTACATCAAGCATAGTCCATCCATGTAAGAAACATACAAATAAATAAATTAAAGAAGGCAGTTCTCTAGCTCTAGGTGAGGACTTTGAACTGCTCATCTAGCTTGCCTCATGTCAGTTAACTTGAGGGGCTGTATTCTTCACTCTGTTTAAAGTGTGTGCTTGAGATTGAGGATTCTGCTCTAGATTTTTCCTGCCATTTTTGATTGTTGGGAGAGAGGAGGTTACGTTGATATAGCAGCCTCATAATTTGTGTGGTTGAGTGGAGTGTTAACACCTATCAACAAAAGTCACAGTAAAGCTGGATTTGTTTTGACAGTTTGTGCTGGGAGCATTTGGGACATTTATTAGTAAGGGAAGTAGACCATGATCCCAGGTTTTTCTGTTGTCTTGCCAATTAAAATTGCCTGGGCATGTGTCACGGTCACCCAATGGGATTCTTCCCAGTGGGGACACTTGAAAAGTTCATCAGTGTTTAAAATTTATTTTCCCCATTTGCTTCTCTCACTCGCTCTTTGCCTAACTCTTCATTGATTATCTCTGAACTCTTTTGGGCAGATTTTCTGTGTTGAGTGCAAAATGTTGCCTAACTCCCAGTTCTCTCTTTCAGAGATAAGAGGATTTAATTAGGGTAAAATCATCTCCTATATTTGTTGCTTCAAAGAAAGCCCTTGTTGTTGAGGCCTACCTGTCCTTTGGGACACATTGCTCGGGTGCTTAGACCCTTTTCTCAGTCTTGAGCCCGGCCAGAGCTCCAGAGGAACACTGGGCACTGGGGGTGGGCTGTACTGGCAAGTCTGAATGTGGCAAGTGCTCTGGCAGCCTTTGCTTCCCCCTCCCTCCTGCATCTGTCTCCTCCTTAGCCTAGTGAGAGAGACACGAAGGGAGAAGGGAGCTGCCAGGTTTCCTGTGTGCGTGTCTGTGGGAGGGAGATGCGAGGGCTGGCAGCCATGGACTAAGTGGGCTCCCTTCCATCTATCTTTTCTGATTAAATTGAAGCAGATTCAGGCTGCTGCCTGTGAGCTGTGATGGGAGCCATAGCTCACAGACAATTCCTGGAATGACTGTTCTCGACATTGCACCCATTTCTACCCCAAAGCAACTTACAGGCTGAGGGGGTTGAGAAGTCTAGAGCTGTCTGTAGTGTATGCTTGGTATTTGGATGATAATTTCCATGTACTATTATATAAACTTCAAAGAAAATACTGTGAAAATAAAGATGTCCTTGAAACTATAATGTGTGTTTTGGTGTGGCATCCCATGGCTTCCAGTTTTATGCCATTTTACTGCTGTTGACATCTCCTGTTTGGGGGGAGTTGGGTTTGGCTTCCAAGTAGTTGTTATTAAAGGCTATGAGTTAAAGACCCAGTGTATCCCTAGGTTCATTAAGATGCGGGGAATGCCTTGTTTCATTTAAATTTTTGTGCCTGATTATTGCAACGGATTCCAGATCCTTCTGGATGATTCTATAAACATTTATCCTCTTTTACATGAATTCTTAATTTCCCAGTCCAGTCTAGGGGAAGACTGTCAAGAATCTAGGTAGCAGTCACTGTGACAATAAAAGCCTATTTTGAGTCTGAACCTTGACGGTGAAATTTCTGGCAAGGCCCTCCCACCTCCTTCCCCTTAAGCAGGATCCTGACATAGCTCTTGTTGGAGCAACTATAGGTCTGCTATAGGCTCTTGGGTTAATCTCTGCTCCAGCCATAGAAGGTGTTAACAGCTGACAACCTTTCTGCAGCTCACTTCATAAGATGTCGCTGCCATGCATGTGGGCACCATCACTCTTCCTGTTGCTTTGGGACCTCCTGTTCCCTCAGTCATTGTTCTTGCTTCCATGGTCATTTTAAGAACTGCTGAAGCAACAAAGAGTGTCCAGGAAAATTCTTCTCTTTTCATTTTCTCCATTACTCAGAGGGTTTCTGGATTTTTAAAATTAAACTTTGAGGTTAGCCTCCCACTTTCTAGAGAAACTTGAAATAAATTCTCTTGGGATGTATCAGAGGAGATTTCAGAGGCATATTTCTAGATTGCCCCTGAAAGTAACCTCCTCTAGTAATCAGAGCCCCAGAATAGATATGAGGCACTTCGACTCTTTCATATATCAGTATAAATTCCCTCATATTTTAAAAATGTCAGAATCTCTCCTTAGACACACCAGATTCCTTAGTGCTAGCCTTTCTAAGCGGGGAGGGAAGACTTCCAGGTGCTCACAAAAGGATTGCTGGTGGCTTTTTTTCAGGATGAACTGTCACGCTCGGGTAACAACCCTAAAATCTTGGTGGCTTAAAACACAAGGTCATTTTTGCTCATAGATTCCTGTCCACAGATAAGTTATTGTAGTTACTTAGAGGCTTAGACTGATGGAAGGCTTCATAATCTTACGATGCCTCCATCGTAAGACACAATGTCCAGGGTTTACTGCAGTAGGGGAAGAGAACATGTGAACACAGCTCTTAGACATTTCCTCTGGGAACTGATACATGTCACTTCTGTTCACTTTCATTGGCCCAAGAGAGTCTTTCAACAGGAATCTTGGTGAATTCTGAAAGTGAGGGGATGAGGACTTAGCTAGCAAGTAGCTTGGGAAGAGGATTGAGTGGGATGGAAGGGATACATGATAAGTCCAGAGCTCCCACAATTGATTTTCTGCTTATAGCATTTATCATTTCTTTCAAGGGAGGCTAAGGAATCTGCAATCAGTAGGCACGAGTCCTGGAACAAAATGATGCCCTTGCAGGGGTAAACTGATGTGGAACTTCACTCTGTGAGCGTGAGATGTCACAGGAGTGGCTGGAGTGGTGGAAGGTGGCTCATAGGGCCACTAGGCTGTGCCTCTCGTATTCGCCAACATCGAGGGATTACTGGAGATGGTGGGGATCCTTGAATGCCGCGCGGTCCTGCTTACTGAACCTGCCCGGTGAGTACATGCCATCTGCCCGTAAGAAGGACGGCACTCTCTGTGGGGTGGAAGTGAGAGTCCCCAGTGAACACGAAGCCAATCCAATAGCCACTAGACAGTGACTCTGTGAGAGGTGTGTGCGTGACACATCTAAAACTTGCTTCGAGTAAAACAGGGCCATAGGAAAAATGCAACTTTTTAAATGGTGTAGGATTTTCAACATTGCCTAATGCTTCTCTAAACACTTCTGTTATTGTCTACTATCTCCTTTGGTTCTCAGAAAATATATGAATCATTTTAGCCTCCTTGCCTGCTTGATCTCCTTAGCATTTACCACCATCTAACGGTCTAAGTATTTTGCCTGTTTATCTTAATTGTCTGCCTTACCCACTAGAATTGAACCTCCCTGAGGCTGTTTTTAGCCAACTGTCATATCCTCAGAACTGAGAACAGCACCTGGCATAAAGCAGGCCCTCATCAAATATTTATTAAATACATGAATGAGTAGTAGTAATTCTACTTGAAGCTAGTTTCAGAGCACAGGATGCATGGTGATGCCTTCAAACATTGCCTTATTATCTTCTGTGTTAAATTTGCTGATTATGGAAAAGTTTCCCGATTTACCTTCATTCACTCTTCAATATTAGATACCTCTTGAGCACCTACTAAATACCAGGCATTGTATGCATCAGTGAATAAAACAAAGTTCCCTGACCTCATAGAGCTTCATATTCCCAGGGGTTAGTGTGGAGAGAGACAGTCAACGAAGGTAATAAATCATGGAACAGTCTGGGCAGTGACACATGCGTGAAATGAAGAGTAGATGACGGGAACTGGAAGTGTGGGGGATGGGTTAGAGGGCAGCAGAACATTAATTTAGGTGCTGAGGGGCAGCCTCGGGGACTAGGTGAGAGTCTATCATGGAACTTGAAGGAGGTAAAAGAGTGGACCCCTCCAGGGGGCATGGTGGGGTGGAGAGTGTTCTGGGAGGAGAAGATAGCTGGGGCTAGGGCCAAGGCAGGAGGTTTAAAAAACAGTAAGGAGGCCATTGTGGCTGCTGCTGAGAGAATGGAGGGAAAAAGCAGTAGAAGATGGAGTCAGAATGGGGGCGGGGCGGGTAGGGCCTCAGAAGCCACTAAAAGGACTTGACCTTTGCTTGCAGTGAGATGAGCTGCCTTGGGAAGATTCTGAATAGAGGAATAACATTATGTGACAGAGGTGGACATCCCTCTGGTGGCAGTGTTGAGGACTGGTTCTAGGGCTGGAAGGCTAGAAGCCCTCAGGCCTGTGTGAGGCTACAGCTGAGTCCAAGCTAGAGGAGATGGTGGCTTCCAGGGGGCCAATGATAGCAGAGGTGGTAAGCAGTGGTCAGATTCTCCAAGTATTTTCCGAATTCGCATCTGGCAGCTGCTTTCCGCCTTGCCTAATTGTTGGTAGGGGCATGTTGAGGAACGCTGTGAAGCCACTGGGGTCTGCCTTCCGCACCCAGAATCTCCTCTCTTGACACGCAGTACCTTCCTCTGCCGAGACCCTTCCTCTCTTCCCAGTGTGTTATGTCCCCTTACGTCTCCTTCCATATCAAACAACAGCACTTATTTATTGGGGGATTATGGTTTGAAATTCATTTGTATTGCTAGCCTTCACTACTTGAATTGTTTAAGATAAAATATGTGTTCCTCCTTCTCAAGGAACTTCAGGCATCACTAGTGTGAAAGGAGTAGTATGGCCTCGGAGCCCAGCTGCCCTGGCTTTATCAACTTACGCTTCTTACCTTTTAAGTTTGGCCCCTAAATCCCAATGGCCGCTGCATAGGTGAACCTTGAAACGATCTTAATTTCATATTTTTAGCATCATGGGAGAGGGTCAGAGGAGTAAGCCTCGGGGTGCTGTGTTTTCATGAGCAGATGACCTGGACTAGGGCAGTTTGAGGCTGGATGTCGTTGCTCTCAGGAAGGAAGGGACTCATGTCATTGGCCAGAAGACCCTTTCCCTTCAGCCGCTCACATCTCCAGCCACTACTCCCCTTTCCAACTCTTCTTTCTTTTCCTTACTTCTCACTCACCAGATCAAAAATAAACCCAAACTTTTCTCATGGTCTTATGTTGAGCACGTTAACTGTCTGATACTTTTAGGGTCTCACTTTTTATCTCAAGCAAAGGTAGTTTCCTCACAAAGAAGGATTCTGATGCCAGGTATTACCATAAATTTTTTTTATAATCTCATTACATGTGTCACCTAAGTGAAATAATCTCCTTCCCTTCCCTTCTTAACCCAGAAACTAGGAGTATTACCTAAGTTCATGGAATTGTTCAGTGACACAGTTAACACAGGAATTCCTTTCTGCCTTCATGTACTTTCCTCAATTAGATTCGCAAGTCATGCTTGTAGGGCACAGTCAGGTTATGATAAAATTAAGACAGGAAAGTGACTGGGGTTTGAAGGTGTGTTGTGTGTTGCTGAGATTTAAAGGAGCGTGGTGAATAAATACTGGAGATTCTCAACTAGCTCAGAGAAAGGGACTCATTCCTAAACGCTACTTTTTTTAATGCAACCGTTTCTCCTTTATTTGGTAGAACGGGATGGGACCAAATACAAACTTCCAGGGACTTTATAAATTGTAATGAAGTCACATCTCACCCCCAATTTCTTTGAATGTACACAGATGGCCCCAATTTTACTTCTGCAGGACTATAAAGGCATACCTCCTCAGAGACATTGTGGATTCTGTTCCAGACATTTGCAATAAAGCAGGTCACGTGAATTTTTTGGTTTGCCAGTACACATAAAAGTTATGCTCACACTATAGTCTATTACATGTGAAATAGCATTATGTCTAAAAAGAAACAATGTACATACCTTAATTAGAATACTTTGTTACTAAACAAAGCTAGCCATCATCTAAGCCTTCAATGAGTCATAAACATTATGCTGGCAGAAGGTCTTGCCTCCATGCTGACAGGCTGCTGACTGGTGGTGGCTGAAGGTTGGGTGACTGTAACAATTTCTTACAATAAGGCAACAATGAAGTTTCCTGCCTTGATGAACTCTTCCTTTCACGGATGATTTCTCTGTAGCATGCAGTGCTGTTTGATAGCATTTTACCCACAGTAGAACTTTGCAAAATTGGAATCAGTCCTCTCAAACCCTGCCTCTGCTTTATCAACTAAGTTTCTGTAATATTCTAAATCTTTTGTTGTCATTGCCACATCTTCACAGCATCTTCTCTAGGAGTAGATTCCACCTCAAGAAACCACTTTCTTTGTTTATCTTAAGAAGCAATACATCCATCAAAGTTTTATTGTGAGATGGCACCAATTCAGTCACATCTTCAGGCTCTACTTCTAATTCTCTTGCTATTTCCACCACATCTGTAGTTACTTCCTGCAATGAAGTCTTGAACCTCTCAAAGTCATCCATGAGGGTTGGAATTAACTTCTTCCAAACTCCTTTCAATGTTGATATATAGACCTCTTCCCATGAATCGCAATTGTTCTTAATGGCATCTAGAATGGTGAGTCCTTTGCAGGAGTTTTTCAGCTAACTTTGCCCAGATCCACCAGAGGAATCACTATCTATGGCAGCTATAGCCTTAAGAAATGTACTTTAGAAATAAGACTTGAGAGCTGAAATTACTCCTTGATGCACGGGCTACAGAATGGATGTTGTGTTAGCAGGCGTGAAAACAACATTAATCTCATTGTACATCTCCATCAGAGCTCTTAGATGACCAGGCACATTGTCAATGAGCGGAAATACTTTGAATGGAATCTTTTTTTCTAAGCAGTCAAGATTGGGGTTAAAATAACCAGTAAATCATTTTGTAAACAGATTGTGATCATTCAGGTTTTGTTGTTACATTTGTAGAGCACAGGCAGAGTAGATTTAGCTTAATTCTTAAAGGCCCTAGGATTCTGAGAATGGTAAGTGAGCACTGGCTTCAACTTCAAGTCACCAGTTGCATTAGCCCCTAGTAGGAGAGTCAGCCTGTCCTTGAAGCTTTGAAGCCAGTCACTGACTTCTCTTCTCTAGCTATGAAAGTCCTAGATGGCATCTTCTTCCATTATAAGGCTGCTTTGTCTACACTGAAAACCTGGTGTTTAGTGTAGCCACCTTCATTAATGATCTTAGCTAGACCTTCCAGTCAATTTGCTGCAGGTTCTACATAAGCACTTGCTGCTTCCTTGTGCTTTCCTGTTATGGAGAGGGCTTCTTTCCTTAAACCTAATAAACCAACCTCTGCTAGCTTCAAACGTTTCTTCTGCAGCTTCCTCAGCTCTCTCAGCCTTCATATAATTGAAGAGAGTTAGGGTCGTGTGCTGGATTAGGCTTTGGCTTAAGGAATGTTGTGACTGGTTTGTTCTTCTATCCAGACCACTAAAACTTTCTCCATATCAGCAATAAGCCTGTTTTACTTTCTTACAGCTCATGTGTTCAATAGAGTAGCACATTTAATTTCCTTCAAGAACTTTGCTTTCACAACTTGCCTAACTGTTGGGCACAAGAGGCCTAGCTGTCAGCCTATTTCAACTTTTGATGTGCCTTCCTCACTAAGCTTCATCATTTCTAGCTTTTGAATTAAAGTTGAGAGACATGTGTGACTCTTCCTTTTGCTTGAACACTTAGATGCCGTGCTGGGTTACTAATTGGCCTAATTTTAATATTGTTGTGTCTCTGGGAATAGGGAGGCCTGAGGAGAAGGAGAGAAAAAGAGAATGGCCTGTTGGAGCAGTCAGAACATAAACAACATTTATCAGCTAAGTTTATTGTCTTATGTGGACGTGGTTTGTGATGCCCCAAAACAATTATAATAGTTATAAATCAAAGATCACAGATGACCAAAACAAAAATAATAATGGAGAAGTTTGAAATACTGTGAGAACTAACAATGTGATAGACACAAAGTGGGCAAATGCTGTTGGAAAAATAGCACTGATAGACTTGCTCAATGCATGGTTGCCATGCAATTTGTAAAAAAAAAGAAAAAAAAGTGTCTGCCACACACAAAAAAGTAAAGAGCAATAAAATGAGGTGGTGCCTGTATCAATTTCCTGTGGCTTCTGTAAGAAATTACCACAGAACGGTAGCAAAAAATAAAATTTAGCCTCTCAAACTTTTGGAAGCCAGAATTCCAAAGTCAAGGTTTCATCAGAGTTGAGCTCGCTCTGGAGGCTCTGGTGGGGATTCTGTAACTTGCCTCTTCCAGCCTCTGGTGGCTGCCGGCAGTCTTCAGTGTTCTGTGGTTTATGACTCCATCACTCCAATCTCTGCCCCTGTCTTCATGGGACATTCGCCTATGTGTGTATGTGTGGAATCTCCTCTTACCTGTTTCTTGTATAGATACTTGTGACAGAATTTAGGACCTATCCAGATCTTTCAGGATAATCTCATCTCAAAACCATTAATTTAATCCACATCTTCAAAGCCTCTTTTTCCAAAGAAGGTAACATTTATAGGTTCCAGGGATTAGGACATGATCTTCAGGCCCATCATTCAGCCCACTACAAGCCTTAACCTAAATGCTGTCCTTCGACTCCCTTCCCTTCTAATCTATTTTTCACAAGTCTTTTTTTTTTTTTTAAGATTTTTTATTTTGATGGACCATTTTTAAAGTCTTCATTGAATTTGCTACAACATTGCCTCTGTTCCATGTTCTGGCCTTTTGGCCGCGAGGCATGTGGGATCCCAGCTCCCCATCCAGGGATCAAACCCACACCCCGTGCATTGGAAGGCCAAGTCCCAACAACTGGACCTCCAGGGAAGTCCCACAAGTTTTTAAAATACATCAGACATTATTTTCTGTCACAATTCATGTTGTTTACATAAATATATACCTTCTAAAAAAGAGACACAGGGGGCTTCCCTGGTGGCGCAGTGGTTGAGAATCCGCCTGCCGATGCAGGGGTCACGGGTTCGTGCCCTGGTCCGGGAAGATCCCACATGCCGCGGAGCGACTAGGCCCGTGAGCCATGGCCGCTAGGCCTGCGCGTCCGGAGCCTGTGCTCCGCAACGGGAGAGGCCACAGCAGTGAGAGGCCCGCATACCACAAAAAAAAAAAAAAAAAAAAAAAAAAAAAAAAAAAAAAAAAAAAAAAAGGAGAGACACAGGGCTTTTTCTCTGATTTTCTAAAGCAGGTTTGATAAGTGTACTGGATACCAACGCTGTGTCCAACCCTGAGGTCCACATTCACTGTGAAGGAGAAATTTAAGAGGGGGTGGTTGTTTTTGAGATATTTAGGAGATCAACGCAACAGGACTCAGTGGTGTGATAAGGGCATGAGGGCGAAGGAGATCTCAAGGACAACTCCTGTGTCTGACTTGACAGTGGCTTGAGAATGTTGTCACAAACTGAGGTGGAAAATGATGGAAGAGCAAGTTTCAGGGGGACTTATAGTTTGATATCGGGTGAGTTGACCTTGAGACATTTTTGAGGTTTGCTTTGCTTAGAGGCTTTTACTCACTACTACCTCCGCATTTCTTCCTCTTCTTAATGTAATTTAAATATTTTCCATATACATGTAAATGTATGTGTGTGTGTATGTATATATTAATGTGTGTATATACAAATATATACATATATACTAACATGAGATATTATCCCTTTGGATACTCTAACAGTAATCTACTGTAATCTTGACCCACTTGCTTCACATAGAAATTCTGGTAAGAGATAGGATAGCTATTCTGAAACAATTTATGCAAAAAGAAAACTAAAACAGCAAGTATTTCTTAAGCACCAGGTATAGACATATTTTTATTTCATTCTTACTACTAACCTATGGTGTATGCACTAGTGTTTTTTCTATTATGCTGATACATGAAGAGAAACATAGAAAGGTTAATAATTTGTTCAACATCCGAGTTAGGATTTAAAGCCAGCCAGCCTTTTCTTATTCCTGAGTGAGCTAATAGACTTGCAAACAATTTGTTTATAACTTTGCACATTAAATGACACTTCATCTGCGAGGTCTTCCCAGAACACTCCATCCCTAACCCTAGAAATGTAGTCTACATGCCCCCTTCTATGAGCTCCCCAAATTCCATGTGTTTCCTTTTTCCATAGCATTTATTAAGTTACCTTCTTACAGCCTAAGTTTTTTTGAGGGCAAAGACTGGTTTATTTCCATTTTTTTATAATACTAACCACCAAATCAGTGCTTAATCCATGTTTTCTGAATTAAGAGCTAATCTCTTCCCTGTTTCAGGGCTAGTAAGCTCATATTTTTCCCTTTTATAGGGTCTTGAGTACATATCACCACTGAATGGTTTATTAGTTTGGGACATCCCTGTTCTAGTGCTACCATAATTTTGTTCTGGAGAACCCCTTACTAAAACAGCAGAGCAAGCAGAGCAAAACAGAACAAACAAAACAGAGTAAGAATACAAATCACTAAAGTATGAATCTCAAGATCAATGGAAGTCTGCTAGGAGGAATGTTTTTGAGTAGTCAGTCCTTTTATCAAAAGGAAAGTGAGCTCTTAAGGACTGCACATGAGACGACATTCGTCAGCTTCAGATATTGGTTGAAGCTCATACTTTGTGTCGATGATTTAAAATATCTATCTACTATGGCCAGTCTTAGATTATATATTTTAGATACATTGTTTCATTTAATACAACTTTGTAGGACTTATTTATTTTTATTGTTAAACATATGAGAAAACTGAGAACCAGAGATGTTAGGTAATTTGCCCAATGACACACAGCTGCTAAGTGGTGAGCACAGGTGTCAACCCTAGGAACACCTACTGCAAAGCCCATGCTTTCTTCATGATGCCACTCAAAGTACTATTCATTCACAGGTAATTTAGGAATTGATAAGAGGTACAACCTTCCAATTTTCCTAAAGCACATCTAAAAATTTAATATGCATCAAAATCATTTGGGGTTCTTATTAAAATGTTTCTGATTCAGCATGAGGCTCAAGTTTCCACATTTCTAACAAGTTCCCGGGTGGTGGCCATGATGCTGGTCCACAACCACACTTTACCAAAAGGCATAAGAGACTGCTGAAGGTAATCTCCTCTGTGACAGGTAAAATAAGATACAGACTCTTCCCAACAACAAACAGTGTCAAACCCTAGGGGGAGAAAAAGCTGTTGTCATGCTTGGTGCTGCTCTTGAAGATGAGCCGGCTTACAGGGGAAGGAGAGATTGATGACACTGTGGGAGAAAAAAAAAAAAAACAGGAAAGTAATAAAGTGAAGATTTGTCTGTCATACCCTTCATCAGGAGTAACTGCCTTTGGTATGCTGTGTTATTTTTCATTTCTCAATATGGGTTCACTGATTTAGCTTGCTGTTATGTCAGAAGAAGGACCACATATAAAAATCTCCTTTCATTTTGGTCATTCCTGGAGAATCTAGTCTTTTGTCAAAGTTTTTCCTCAACACAAAACTCTGGGTTAGAGATAGATGAGATGATGACCTCTCTTCTCCCAAATTCCTCCTTCCCAGTCCAGACCATTGCAGGGCCTGGGGAATCTTAAAATCTCAGGGCTGGAGTGGAACCCCCAGTGAAAATCTACACAAGAATGGTGCAAATTGCTGCACCAGCTTCTTACTCTCCCAAATGCTTATTTGTATGTCCTGGTTTTTTGCTTAGGGATCAGAAAGTAGTGGATTATATAAGATTCCTATCTTCTAATAATGGATTCGGGGCTTGGGAAACTCAGCATCTTCCAAGCAGCAGTGAAAAAATACTGAAGAGGAGGAGAAACAAAAGCAATAGAAAGCAATAGAAAAGGCTAATTTATCTTTTATCTTTGCCATTTCCATTTCTATTTAACATTTCATTCTATAGCAGCTATTTGAAGGGATCCTTCAGTACCTAAAAAGTATATTTCAGTTAAAAGAACATTTCTTTCTCTTTTCTCTGTACTGCCCATGTCTTTTGTTCCATGACAGTTATATTTTTATGGCCTCTTAGAACAGATATGAATAGAAAATGGAATTAAGAGACAGCATGAAATTGTGGCACAAAAACTGACCTAGGGTCTAAAGCCCTGGATGCTAGGTTTTTCTCTGCCATTGACTTGTCTACTGGCGAAGTCAGCTGGGAGTCTGTGGAATTCTAAATTAATTAATACCTTGTTCCAAGAATTGTGGAAGTCTGAAGCCCTTCCCAGAATTTCTTCAGGTTCCCTGGGAGCTTATGCTTTCATGGTCACCTTATCCTCAATTTTCTGCCACTGCTGAATGATGTGTGTTTTCTTTGCTAAACCTTTTATGTCCAACTAAATGAGAGCCACTCACAGCAGTCACAAACAGAACGCTGCTGCAGAGGGCACAACTTCTGAATGTCCGTCGGTGACAGGGAGTGGTCCTATCTCACACAGGTAAAGTCTTACAACTATGCCTTGTTGCCACACCATCAACAGGGATTTCCTCCCGCCCTCTCCGCAATAGCATTCCCCTTCTTTAATACTGGAGCTCTTTGCCACCTTGCTGCTTCACCTTTCTCCTCCTGTCCTTTCCCTTTCCCTTCTCTTTCCTTGTAACTGGCAAGATGAAAACAAAACTGCGAACTCCTCTAATTTTCTTATGGAGAGTGCTTTAACTACCTCTAACATTCAAGGTCTCATTTTCTATCACAATGAAGTCCTTTTACAAAACAAAGAATTCTGATGTCAGGAATTACTATAATCGAGTTTTTTAATCTCATTACATGTGTCACTTAACATGAAATAATACATGTCAGAGCTCTAAGGTTTACAAACTTTATTTGTTGAAACACAGTGAGGTTAATAAAATAAGCAGGGAAAGTGGCTGGGACTGGAAAGTGTGTTGCGAAGAGAGGAATAGGCATGGTGGGTACCTATGGGATCCTTGCCAGTTAGGGCTGAGAAACAAGACTCACTCCCAAGGGCTATTTCTTAGGCAATAGCTTCTTCTTTATTTGGCAAAACTGAATGGGACCAAATATATATTGAATGGGACCAAATATATATTGAATGCTTTCAGGTACTTTAAATACTGTGATGAAATAATTTTCTTAATCCAATGGCAGTTAGAAATTCATAAATAAGAGTTTTAAAAATATACAGCTTTTAAAAATTACTAGAGCAACATGTCAGTACTAGAGAAAATGTAGGAAAAGACAAAAGAAAGTTATTTGTAAATCCTATAGTCAAGTAAAACAAGCATTGTTTTATATTTTCTTTTAGATACTATCAGTATGCATGCTATACTCTTGTGATTTTGTATCTTGATGTATTTCATAAGCATTTTCCATGTTCCACATAGTTTTCATGTCACTCTTTTAAATAGACTTGATCATTCTCCTTGGTTTATATCAAAGTTGTTTATGGTTCTGCATTATTAGAAATAATGTGACTATGATCTACAAATAGAATATAGATAGAATATATTTTCTTGGAACAAATTTCCAAAGACTGAATTACTGAATCAAAGCCTTATGTCACTATCTCATGTTCCTTCTCTACGGCAAAGAGCTTTCTTTATCAGATAGAATATTATTAACTTTTAAATGGCTAATTTAATAAGTGAAAAACGGTATGCAGTTCTAATTTGCTTTTTATTGATTATTAGTGAGTAGAACTTGTTGTCTACTTGTAATTTTCCTTTTAATTTAGTATTTATATCCTTAGTACATTTATCTGTTGTCATTTTATTGTTTCCTTACACATTTGTGGCTATCAAAAGGCCTTTCAGAATTATAAGAATGATTAAGCTAAGTGGCACTTTGTTTAAAGCACTAGACTATTTCTGATGAGAGTTCTTTGCTACTAAAAGCAAAGGGGTATGGAATCCCATTCCATCCTGGCATGCGCTGACTTCTTTGGCAGATTTCAAAGCTGTCACTGGGCCTCATGTCAGCGTGACCTAGAAAGGAATGAAAGCACAGCCAGCCCAGGTCGCTGTCAGAGCTGTAACCTTCACTCTGATTTCCCATTTCCCTAAGGTTGGCCTCAATATAGATTCCACATTCTCAAGCAAAGTGCATCATTGGATTTATTTTCTTTTTGCTTTGTCAAAGCAGATTAATGCACATTGAGGTTAGAGACTGCCCAAGAGTAAATGGTAAAGAAGGCAAAACTCATTTGGGGATCGTCATGTCATTGACCAGTGATCTCCTGCCGCCCCCAGAAACTTCAGGATCTTCCCGTTGTACCTCATGTTCTGGACCTTTCAAAGGCTTCCCTTGACTATTGAAACCTCCCTGTCAATTATCTTCTTTCCTCTGAATCTCGTTGTCTGTTGGCTGTTCACTGCAGTGTCCTTGGGTTAGGTTTTATCAATTTTGGATTGCCCATTTTGAAAGAAACATATAAACCAAGGAGAGGCTGCTCTGCTTTTGCTAACACGCCTGTTTTACTTGTATGTTATCACTATCAGTTCTGTTAAAAATCTATCTTGTAAGATTCTTTACACATATTTTCTTGTATACAAAGATTTTCCCAATTGCTTTTCCAACTGATTTTCCCAACTGGATTATATCTCTTCTAGCTTTGGTCCTCTCTAGCATATTTTTTGCATATATATATATATATCCATACATGTACACACATATATATATACTGAATTATAATATAATTATTTGCTTATTCATCCTTTGCCTCTGTGGGTTATATACTCTATAAAACAGAGTTTGTGTCTACTTTTTTTTTTTTTTTAACTTTCTCACAACTAATCAATGTATCTCCCTCGTGTAGTAAGTTCTCAATGGTTGTTTAATTGAATAATTTGAATGATACTAATGGTTAGAATTTCAGGTGCTGTGGCAGGCTGAAGCAAAGGAAGGTATTTTTGCCTCACAGATTATTTAATTCAGGTGGAAGCCAAACATGGCTTATAGGAAGGGCAAACAGTTAAGTAAAGCAGTTCCTCAAGAAAAGCTAAAGTCAAGTTTTAGCTGGTTTGGTGGTGATTACTCATAGCAATATCCTTAAAAGTCAGTCTTACACCTGAATTTTCTAGGCGACAAAATTGCTGGTCAAAATGAGTAGGAAAGGATGAATACTTACCAGCCAGTAGGATGTAATTGTTCAGAAATCCACTGAGTAAAATGTTGTGTTCTCCTGGCCACAGGTGTTACTTTATATCATGTGATATTACCTGGACAAACAGCAATGAGAATAGCACAGGAGGTCCCTTTACTCTTTTGTCTCTTGTCTGTTGTGAAGAGCTTTCAAGCCAGAGCTCCAGCGTTGGCTCTTGGGGAAGACCCTACTCGACTTATATTAGTCTATTGAGATGTATCTGTAGAAGAAACATGATTTCTAGAAGTGAACCTTTCATCCAGAACTGCTAATACACTAATGTGTCTTTATTTTTTTCAGTACAATGAATACATGACTATTTCACAACCTTTTTTCTGGCAGTCTCAGTTTTTCAATTAGAAAGGTTTAAACATTGAGGATTTAAAATTTCTGTTTTAACGTGTTTCAAAGAAACTCTCAACACATCCCTTCCCTATATTGTTAAATAGAGCACACTATAAACAAGTCAGTTGTTTTATACAGTTTTTCAAACCAAACAATTGTTTTTGAATAGATTTAGATTAATGGCTATTAATTAGCACTACTCCAAGCACTAGGGAGTGCTATAAAGATGAGGAAGGCCTTGTCCCTATTTGAGATAAGTTGAGGCAATATATTGATATTTCATAGTACAAGCCTGTTTGTGGAAGGTCATGTGATGGAGGTCAGAGTGCTATGAGGTTCATGAGCAGATGAAGAGATGCAGGCCAGAGACCCTGCATCTAGCCAACTGTGCTCATAGAACTTACTTTCCAGGGAAAAAAACCTTCAGGTTTCAGTTCACTTTTAATCATTGGAATCCACTTAAAAGTCAATTTGACATTTGGAGGAGTGGATACGGCTGTTTTTTTTTTCACTCTGGATCAATGAAACAAAGGCTTAAGATATATTTTTATAGCTTTTTCAACTTCCAGAAAAACATCGTCTTCATTGTGATTGGCGCTTTGACTTGTCAGCACTGTAAAATATCTTTCCCAATTCCTGACTCATCAACATAGTGGAGCACACCTGTACTCACTTGCTCCTGATGTGATTTTTGTGGTCTAAGATACATACTTGCTTCTGAGTTTTGAGTTATTGGAAAGGCCAATGGTTATGGGAAACTGACAATCACGTAATAAAATCTTCTAGACTCTGCAAAATTTAGACTCTACAAAACATTTTGTCTTGTCTTCTGATTCCTCTTTTGCTTCCCTTCCTTTTTCTTACACTGAAATTTCTACAGCTCAGAGTGTGGCGAAACCTTCTGCAGAAGGAAGGATATGGTTACTGAATTTAAAGCAAAATACAGCAAAGATGCAAGACCAAATTGACATTTATGTTTATTGGGTTCA
This sequence comes from Kogia breviceps, assembly GCF_026419965.1. NCBI lineage: Eukaryota > Metazoa > Chordata > Mammalia > Artiodactyla > Physeteridae > Kogia > Kogia breviceps. The sequence goes on along the minus strand of NC_081317.1, from coordinate 51,034,132 downwards.
GTATGTAAAGAATCTTGATTTTGTTTGGGAGGCCTGCCCTCTCCCAAGTGACTAAATGGCAGTGTGAGTTGTCTAAGCCAGGCATAATTTACAAGTTGCCCTTGACAATTACTGAGTTAGGAAGGAGCATATGACATGTGAGAATATTGCTGGTGAGCAATGGTAAAATGTTTTCTCTCTGATAAATACAGATATGGAGGATGAGATACCTGCTTTTTTTTTTCTGGACTTGGCTGTGTCATTGTGGGATGCCTCTATGGTGGGCATCTTGCCGACATAAGAAAATTTAGCTGAGACGAGCTGGGGGACAGGCTGAGTTGGGTAGAGCAAAGAAATGGGAAGCTGAGCACCTACTCAGTACTTGAGGATCCTCATATGGAGTAATAAAATATCCCTATCATTTTGACCATTCAAGTCAGATTTTATTACTTGCAGCCAAAGCCATCCTAACTACTAAAGTGCTGTTTGCTGGAGTAGGCTGAAAGACATTACAGATAGTTTTCTTTCCATACTGCCATGCTTCCAATATGCTCTTCTGTGAGTTATGTCATTAAGACTGCTGTTGACAGTAAATCTGCTTTCTGGAGGGTGTAACACATTCACAATTTATCTCTGTATTTAATAAAACTCATGTATCACCAAGTTCCCGAGAACATAGCAAATGAAACAGCAAGGTTTGATGGTGAAAAAGGAGCTAGGAAAGAGGGGGAATGGGATAATGCCAGGAAGAGCAGTTTGAGAGGATGGGTTTCAGAATGAGTGAGCTATGAGCAGAGTGGTGACAGTACCACGGAAGCAGTGGGGGGAGACATGCAGGAGGAGGGGCAGGGGCCAGGCTGGGCATCAGAGGCAAATAGAACTTATCCCAAATGTGAGTTTGACAATCCAGGACTGCCCAAAAAGGCATAGTTCTGATCTGGGACACAAAACTGCACAGTTTCTCATTTAAATTTGGGGATTCTGTGATTCCTGCATCTCCCACTGTACAGATGCTATCAAGTTTTACCTGTCACAGTTTTTCTGGTTGGCTGAAGAAACTCAGCCTCTGTGACATAATGGGATTTAATCCTATGGCAAAATATTTATTCCTAACAGGTAGATTCTGGGTCTAATGACTCTGGCATATACAATTTGATTTGGGTTTGATAAAATGTATTGATTTCAGGTCTGGAAAAGAACATTCTCTTCTCTCCTTTTTTCCCTCCCTCCAGCTACCCACCTCCATCCTCTTTTAAAAAAATAGGTTCTTTTCTCCTTTGTGTTTCAGAATAAAGTTGTATTTTTTTCTTCTGGTGGCCATAGAATGAAAAACAACAAAGAAATATATTCTGTAGAAGCTGAGGACATGTGTAGCTTCTGCAGTCATACTACGTCTCATTTTCTAAACAGAATCTTCGAAACTCTCCACTTAGTCAGATGCTGAGGTGCTCCCCCCAGGTGCTGCCCACATGAGCAGAGCATATGTTCTGCTAATGTGCAAGAAAACTTGAGAGAAACCACTGAAGGCTGCTCTCTTCTGGGAGCAGAGAATCTTTCCCATCAATTCTCTCATGATCCACCCATGTCCTCCTGACACCTCCCTTCTGGGTCCTGCCAAGCATTAGCTCCTGGCTGCATTTCATCTCTGCCTATTTGCTCATAAGAGGCTAATCTCATGGATTCCATTTGCTACTTTTAGAAAGGGGAGGAGGAGGTAAATCAAGAGAGGAAGTTGTTTTGGAGATCCCCTTAAGGCAATTTCAATAATCAATGACTACAGGGCTGAGTTTCACATCCTAATTATAAATGACTACTTGAGTGGATGGGCTCCTCTTCAAGGCTCTTGGAGTTATGGTTTGCGCTTAGCTTGGTTCTATTTCAAAAATGCGCCTTAGCTTTATTATGCAGCCCAGGGAGCGACCACTATAATTAAGCTGCCAAACAGCCCCCCTCACATTTATCACCCTCTCTTTTCAATTACTGCAAAGTTTCTGAAAAAGTCAGCTTAGTGCCTTCAATTTCCTCCTTGATCCTGGCAAATGAGGCCAGAGTAAACAGATGGTGCTGCCACTACCCTCCTACAGACAAGCAGCCTCAGATGCTGTTGAACTAGAATAAAAAACCGCTGGGATTATAGAGTTTGGGGGTCCACGCCATAGACATCTTTACTCCGCAAATCAGAATCACAAGTCTTCTGGTCTGAGCAGGGATCATCTCAGCTCTGTGAGACAGTGCCCAGGGTAAGAAGTAACGTGAAGGACATCAGCAGAGGGGTTCAAACTTTTAATAAACAATTACACATTTGTTAAGGTGAAAATTAGTCACTCTGGCACTCCATCAGCTTGAACCCTCAATTAAGTTGCAATTTTGCCCAATTATAGTAAAACACAATTAGTGCCTATAAGGAGGGCCCTGAGACCTTACTATTACTGAAATGCCTTCTGAATCACCCAAGAGGGACACTGCTGTGATGGGCACAGTCAGTGTTACATTTATTATATGTTACCTTTTTAAAAGTATGGAACGCAGTCCTACAATGGTAATTGACAATCATATGAAACTCATTCTTGTATCTTCTATTGGGATGTTGCTGAAAGTACTGTGTACACCTCATCAGTTTCATCTCATGAACCAATTTTAGATCTTGCTGACTGACTCCATTGATTTGTGAAACCATCTTGTTTCCTGCTTTGCTTTGGCCTCTTGGAAGCTCAATGTCTACAGGCACTGAATGCATGGGATAGGATGCTAATCTTATTCCTCCTTTTTATTCTCTCATCTAGTTTTCCTTATTCTCTTGTTCTCTCAACCATTTGCTTTATCCTTTTTTATACGTGTTTTGATAAACTCTCTCACCTTGTCTGTAACATGACTGGAAATGTAGATACTGTGTTTCCTTCCCAGACACATGCTATTTTGTGAATCAAAATAGGATCACCGGGCTTCCCTGGTGGCTCAGTGGTTGAGAGTCCGCCTGCCGATGCAGGGGATGTGGGTTCGTGCCCCGGTCCGGGAGGATCCCACATGCCGCGGAGCGGCTGGGCCCATGAGCCATGGCCGCTGAGCCTGCACGTCTGGAGCCTGTGCTCCACAACAGGAGAGGCCACAGCAGTGAGAGGCCCGTGTACCGGAAAAAAAAAAAAAAAAGGATCACCAATTTTAAGCAGTGAATGTCTGCTAAGAGTTAGATTTTATAAGAACTATGAAATGAAACTCTTAGTTCCTTCATGCAATTTTATGAATAGATAGCCATCCACTTTTTCTAGATTTATGTCTCTAAAACATGAAAGCAACTTAAAAGTCTTGAATGGATACATGCCCCCACAAAGTTGGGATATTCAAACAGTTTTTCTATGACTTCCGTTACCTAATACAGACCATTATGTGGCCTTAAGTCACAGCAATCTGATTCCAACACATAGTCTGATTTTTTTGTAAGGCATTGTAAGATACTATATAAAGGACAGAGTAAATTATGCAGCTACTTAAACCTTGAATGTCCTGTCTTAGTCACAGTCTCATTATCCATTTTTAATGGAGCATTATACAGCATTAATACTCATTTTTCAAGTCTCTACCCTTTCTACAAAATGTGTGTACACAAAAGGCTGAGGAAGAATTTTTTTTTCCTATTTAAATTGATGATGAACAAGTGGATCACATGCTTTCAGTGATGTGTTTTGGGGCAAGAGAAAATGAGAACAGTGTGACAATAACAGGGGTGTTTGGGTGAAAGCTGGAGCCATCCTACTTTCCCATGTCTCCTAGGAACAGTTATCCCAGCTCCATTAGTACAGAATGAGAGGCCATTTGGGTAAATACAGTCACATAAATATATCATTAGGCAGTTTTGTAAAATTCACATTATTTACTCGAGCAAATATGTAATTAGAACATTTTTTAAAACACAGATTATCTACCAAAGAGACTCAAACTGTTCCTTTGGAGCATTTAAGCCTATTGGGTAAAACTGTAATTAGGCCATTAATTAAACCCAAATCATATTATTTATTAAAAGGTGCTTTGCTGATCTGATAAGCATTTTCTTTGCTCTTTTAAGGCATTTTAATAATTGATTATTGTAAACCCCTTGGCTATCACTTGCCCTTCATTCATTCCTTTCTGATTTGCTTCTTGTTTTATTTTATGATGATGGTTATAGATTTAGATTTCCCTGTGGGTAGTGTGTGCAGAAATGCCTGATCTAGCACTGCCGCCCTCCACCCCTGCACAGTCCTTCAAAGATATGAGGATGAAAAAGCAGCTCACTGTTTTTTTAACTATATCCTCTTTGAATTTTTTTTAGGGGAAGTAGTTAGTAGTAACTGGCCTTTTATATTTTCCTTGTTGTTACACATAGACTTGATAAGATCAAATTTCTTTCAACTTCTGAAACACTGAGGTTGTGTGAACTGCTGGAAATGGGTTTGTTCTGAACCAAGTCAGATTCCCTTTTGGGGCCATTTTTGTGACCAAAGCACGTATCTGGTAAAATGTTTAATTCAATGTAGGCTTCTGTTTGTGGTCTTGAAAAGGAGTGATGACCCATATAGAAATCAAGGTTTAATCCCATCTCTGGTTTATGTAGAGCAGTATTCACTTACAGTCTTCCAAGGAACACAGGTCCCAAAGGATTTTGAGTGGGTATGAGAAAAAGGTAACCTATTTTTGGCTTACCTTGCTCCATTCTAGTCTCCACATTATAGCTAGTGTTTTTTTTTGGGGGGGGTTGCTTCTTCTTTCTAAAAATGCAATCTGATCAGTTTCTTAAAAGCTTAAAGTCCTTTTTTTGCTCAGAGCCATTGCTTTTGCTCTACCCTTTGTTTGGAGCCCTGCCTGTCTCTGGCCTCTCCTTTGCCTAGGCAACTCAAAGGCTTGGTGCAGGGTGGAGTTAAGAATCCCAAAGTGGGATCCAGACTGTGTCTAGTTTTGAATCTAGCTCCCCTTCTGATTAGCTGAGCAAACTTGGCAAGTCATATACCTTCCTTGCTCCTCAGTTTCCTTATTTACCTCCCTCTTAACATCAGTGGGAATCACTATACCTAAAGCACCTACATAGTGATCACTGTTATTTAGGGCTTTTGTATCTGGGAAACTTTCCTTAACCCTCTGCATCTTGGTTCTCCCTGGAACCTCTTCTGTTTTAACCCCTACCACACATGGCATTGCACTTACTTATTGATTACCTTTCCTCTTACGCTAAACATTACATGAGCAAAGAGATGAAGTCCATCTTTTTTAATGTTCTATCTATAACACCTGGCACACTGCTGCCTCCAGAAACACCTACATTGTTCCAGGTGATGTACTAGGTGCCACTGATACACTAGTAAACAGAAAAGACATTGCTCACCCTCATGTAGCTCTCAGTCTAATAGGGAGATACTGAGCCAACAATTATGCCGAAAATAGAAAAATGCAATCAGACAAATGCTATAAAGTATAGGTGTGTAGTTTCATAGGATTCTAAAATAGGCGCATTTTGTCTTATCTGGGTATTGAAGTAAACATCTCTAAAGAAGTGATGCTCAGATAAAATCTGAAGGTTGAGTGGTTACTAAGTAGAAGAGGGAGAGAGAAAAACATATTCCAGGTAGAATAAATAGCTTGTGCCAGTATCCTCGATATGAAACCAGCAGGTGTGATGAACTGTAAAAGGTCCATGTCTTCCAAGTGGAGACATTGAGGAAAAGAGAAATGCTAGATAAAGCTGAAGAGATAGACAAGTACCATGCATGGAAGGCACTGAAGCTCTCTGTGCCTCAGTTTCCTCACCTGTAAAATGCAGATGGTAATAGTTATGTGAGAGTTAATGCATGTAAAGTACTTAGTAGACTGTCTAGCAATTAGTAAGCAATTTAAAACTTAGTGATTATGACGATGATTAGAACATCAGGAAGGACATTATTTCTTTGTACTGTAACGAGGAGTGAAATAACTAGTTTCTGTCAGAATATATACTGAGGAGAAGAAAATGGGGTCTACTTGGTAGCAAAGATGAAGAAAGCACAAACTGGAAGTATGCCCCATTCTCTGCATGTTTCAATATCTGCTTTTCAAAACAAATGTTTATGGAGTCTTTTCAAAGAGTCTTGTGCCAGCTTGACTCTGTGTGTGTGTGTGTGTGTTGGACATCTATTCAGACGCACATCTGGGTTAGGCATCTTACATTTCACAAAAGGAACTGGCCTTATCTTCCATTATTTGATTACTGAAGCCTGCAGATTTATCCTTCATATGTAACCCTTGGTTTTGCCAGGGTATGTTAATTGTGTGTTCAACTTTTATCAAAATCTTTGTTAAAAACAAAGTGACCAGTATTCTTGGAGAATTACATTAAAGATAATCAGTTTGACCTTTCCTCCAAGTTCTTTAACATTTACCCCTAGATCATCAAGCTATGAAACGGGTAGGTTTATAACTCATTATGGTGACCTTGTGAAATTACTTCTTAACTGCTCTGTATACTGGGCCCACGGTGTGCCTCCAGTCATAGGCTACAAGAAGGAACTCTGTGAAAGTCACTCTTAGGGGTCCCCATGGAGCTTTTTATCTCAGGTTTTTTCATAAACAACTGACATATTATTAGTGGTAAATGTTCTGATTTTTGGAACTAATTATGTTTCTCATTTTGTCCTGGCTGGTTGTTAGTATGTCTGTAACTGAATTAGTAAGCCCATACTATGTGTTAGATGTCTTCTCCTTACCCCTCTTTCATGCACACAGCTTTGGACTCTAGGACCTGACACATATGGACTGTATTCAGGAGACCCTCTGTCCTCGGGCTTCCATTAGATTTGGCCCATGAGAGGTACCAAGAAAGAGATCTAAAGCTGGGAAGAGAGAGAGACTAGGTACTTATTCCATGAACTCTGCAGGTTTGGACACTGCAGGTTAGCTACTTCCCTTGGTAAGTCCACAGCTCCTATCAGGTGGCCTTTCCTTAGAGTTCTTTCTCTGGGTTCTAGTAACCAACCATTCCTGTCCTTACACTTCAGGTCTAGAGTAGTAAAAACTGGTGGAGTTGATTCTGTTATCTTCCCAGAGGCACTCCACTACCCACTTTTTCCATTTCTTAAACCTTTTCAACACCTTTGCAAACATTCCCTTTACCAAACTCTCCTTAAAGGATTCCATTTGAATGTCCCATCCGATTTCTGCCGAGACCCTGACTGATAGACTCTTGCAGCTGTGCCAGGCACTGACTAACCGCCTTTTATTTTTACTCTGCTCTTTTATTTATGGATTTATCTTTTATTCCTTCGAATTATAAATATATCTGTTCTATAAAGCACCTCAAAATATTCTTTTGCAGAGAGTCAAGGTGTAAATAAACAAATGCATATGCACATAAATGTGCTGGGTGCTCTGCTATATGCTGGGAATGAAGACAATTAAATCCTAGTCCTTGGGGAGATGACAGACTGTGGGGAAGACGTTCAAGGAAGCAAATAATCGCAATGCATTGTGATGAGTTATAAAGAGGATGTAGACAAACTCCTGTGGGGACCTGAGTGATGGAGTTCCTTACTGTGCTTGGAGGTGAATGATCAGTAGGACCAGAGGTGAAGAGGACTACGGTGGTCACAGAAGGGGGGCCTATTAAAGTCAGGTGGTGACAGGCACTGTATGTAGAGGGCTAGTCCTCTCTCTCCCTGAAACAGCCATGATCTTGCTTGGTGTGTTGAGGTTCCCATTTATTTCCTTTGGGATTGATTCTTTATTATTTTAAAAATCTTGTAATTTTCCAGTCTTGATTTAGGGGAAAAAAATTTGGAGAATGCAAAATACCTTGTTATTCTCCAAAGATGTATGTTTAACTCAAATGCAACTAATGAGCCTTGCCAAAGATGCCTAATTCCTTTCCCCTTTCATGTACTACAAGGCTTACATAAATCAGGTGCCGGCTTCTTCAAAACTGTTTTTAAAACGTCAAGATAGGTTATTACTGGGAATATGAGCAGCAGGTAAGTAATGTCTAAGTAGTAGAATACACACATTTTGGTTTCAGTAAGAGGTGAAAATTGTAACAGTGTTTAAAAAGGAAATTGTGATTTACTATCTGATCTTAGAATAAGCTGAAGAATGGTCCATCAAGAGCCTGCCGGCAAACACACTGTGTCCTTCTATGTGTACTAGAGAGGGCTATTTATTATCTGTCACATTTGTTTTAAAAAAAAAAAAAAAGCCTAAGCGATCAAAATCTCTGAATTGTTTAATTTTGGATTAATCAGAAGATGAAACATGGGCTCTTAGTCTTTCATCAGACTTCAAAATGACTCCCGACCTAGTCTGCTAACTTAAAAATAAAACCGAATGCACACCTTCCCTGCCGTGTGAAAAGGTTTGGCTAGCAGGCCTCCTGGACTTTTTTGTCTGTTGGGTTTTTAATGAGGACCAAAGTCTAGGTTCTGGAACATTGTGAATTTTGATTACAGTGGGGTTCCAGCCTGGTTGGAAGGGGGGAAATGTCAGAAACCTCGTGAGCTAACCAGCCAGCTTCTAGATGAAAGGCTTTGGAGAGGCTTCTCAAATGCTGCTCACCTCTTGGTTTTTATCCAGACCCAAACTCTGAACCCACAGAGGTTCAGTAAGCACAGAATCCCAGCCAATCATTAGCTTTATAAAATGCCAATCCCTCTTTCAGCAAACAATTATAAGGCATAATTGCTAGTAGAGAAAATCAATTGACCTTCATAGATTTTTAATTGCCCATTTTATTTTGCTTCCTCATAAGTATCAAAGCGATGACATTGGATTTAGTACAATATTGTGTATCTGTTAAAATCCTGACATACAGAAAGTGAGGATGGAACCTTGATGGTCTCCCCTGATCAAAGTGCCCTTTGACAGCTCTGATCTCCAGGGAAATCATGCTTCAAGAGTACACTGAATCTAGAGAGTGCTTAGTTTCTTAGCTTCTCTCTAGAGACTTCTTTGGAGTGAGCCAATTAGTGACTTGATGGGTAGTTTGTATGTGTTGATAGACACCAAGACATAAGGATCATTCCAGGCAGTGATCACTGAGCCACTTAACTGTAAGATGTCTGTAATTAAGTAAACCCTTATCCAATTTAGAGTAAATAAGCCTCGGTCAAAATAAACCACCAGATATCATTGTTGAGATCATGTGCGTTCATGTTGTTGTGCTAGGACTGTGGATTGCAAACACTTCAATTTTCCAACCCATGTGGAGATAGGTAGGTTCTATGGGCCACCCAGCAGTTTGGTTCTATTTACCCCTGATAAGGTGAGGAGATGGGGTTTGCCAGGGAGCATGTGTGTGTACACGTGTGTGTGTGTGTGTGTGTGTGTGTGTGTGTGTGTGTGTGTGTGTAGGTGGGGCAGGGAGTAGTCATTCTTTGTTAGAAGGTGAATGATACAGCGTTACATGGGATAAACTGGATTGGTAGCTAGCTTTTATTAAATATAAATTGGCCATTTATTGTTCCTTCATTCTCTGAACGTTTATTGAACCCTTAAGCCCTGTGCCAGAATTCCATGATAAGGGTTAGTTCTTGTCGTCATATAAATGCCCTGATTATTAAGCACAAAGTGCTAGGGACGCTCACATGAGGAACATCTAAGATCAGAGGAAGGGAAGCTTCCTTTGAGAAGGTGACACTTGAGCTAAACCTTGAAGACAAGGGGGACCATCAAAGAGAAGTATTATTATAGGAAGAGGGAGCTGCATTACAAATGGCAAAGAGACAAGAGAGAACTGACATATCTGGGGAGCAAATTTTCTAAAGCAGAAACCATCGATGTTAAAACTTTACATCTGGATCTACAGACATACCTAGTGTATAAATTCTATAGATAAACCTCACCATCACGGTATTCTTAAGTGATGGAGTCTGTATGTCCAAATACATTTCAAGTAGGAGAGAAATCACTGTCTATTTCTGGTAATAGTATCCCCTATTTTTGTTTGAAAAATCACCCTCACTCCACTCTCAGTGTAGTTCAGATGAGATTGACTCATCGCCGTAAGTCTGACCCACGGGAATCTGGTATGCCCGGGCCAACTACACTTGTGTTCAGAGTGATCAAGGCAGAGAGGATTAATGGGGAAGACTGGGGAGTGATGAGGCTGGAGCAGTGAGCTGAGGCCAGACCATGAATGATCCTGTAGGCTGGGGTCACAGGTTTGGACTTTTATTATCTGAGGTCAATCGGTAATTGAGGGATTTTAAATAGGGGACTGACCTCTTAGATAAAACTTAAGAGGGGGTAGGAACTGATTGAAGTGTTGCAAGAGGTCCTCCCAATAGGGCAGGTGAAAATGAAAAAAGCCTGCACTAAAACAATGACAATGCAAAAATCAGATGATTGTGGATTTGGAGGATATCAAGGGGATGGAAACCACAAAACAGTATTAGATTAATGAGTTTGCAAATTTTTTGGACATCTAAGTAGAGATGTCTAGTCAAATAACTGGATATAAATATATAGACTTAAGCTAAGATAAATGCACTTAAGGTATAAATTCCAAATTTGTCAGCAATAAAGTTCATGTCCGTGATGTCAATGTGTTGGGAGTGGAGGATAATTTGTGTAACAATTGGCAACTTATAAAGTCAAGTCACAGTTACCCCTCAGTGGAGGGCCCATGGGAGTGGTGTTTGGTTAAAACAGATGTCACAGTGCTTCCCTGATGGTGCAGTGGTTAAGAATCCGCCTGCCAATGCAGGGGACATGGGTTCGAGCCCTGGTCCGGGAAGATCCCACATGCTGCAGAGCGGCTAAGCCTGCGAGCCACAACTACTGAAGCCTGCATGCCTAGAGCTCGTGCTCTGCAACAAGAGAAGTCACTGCAATGAGAAGCTCACGCACCCCAAGAAGAGTAGCCCCCGCTCACCACAACTAGAGAAAGCCTGCGTGCAGCAACAAAGACCCAACACAGCCAAAAATTAAAAAACAAATAAAATAAATTAATTTTAAAAAATAAAATAAAACAGATTCAGAAAAGCACAGGATGGATTGAGATGAGAAGACAATAGAATGAAAGAAAAATGGAGGTGGGTGAATGAAGTCTGAGATAGTGGAACTAAAATCCATAATGGAGACAATAAAGAACAGAATTGGCAGTGCAGCATCACCTTTCTCAGGGGTAGTTCAGCAACATGTATTAATATTCTTAAATATGTACATGGTCTTTAAAAACAAAAACAAACAAACAAAAAAAACCAGATGTCACAGTGATGCCATCAAAAAAGCCCTTGGCTAAAACTCTAGTTTGGGGGATTTATTTCCAACAAACTACTATCTTTTTTAAAAAAACATTTACAAAGCTGCTTAGCGTCTGAGATTTTTAGTTTCCTCAATTCAGAAATAAGGAAATTGGTAAGGGTACTACCTGCCAATCAAATAAAATAATCTTCATGAATTGTATATCTTATTATTACAATAAATCAAACACCTACCAATATAGAAGAAAGTTCTGTAAAGAATACACTTAACTAAATATTTTCAGGAGAGATGGGGTGTAGGAAAGAAAGGGGTGAGTTAAACTGTTCCTAATCTCCTTCAACTTCAATTATGCTTCTCCATCCCAAACTCAATTGTCTGTAAATATTGGTAGTCACAATTGGGTCTGAAGGTGAATTTGGCTCACAGATATGTTTTCTTTAGTTTGCATAGTGCTTTGGTTTTTTTAATTGAAATTGTTGCATCTTTGGAAAATCAAGTTTTATGTGAAATTCTAGTTTTCACATAAAATACAAAATAGAAGATTTGGAACACTGGTTCATGTGTTTTCTGTGGTTATCCTAACTGGGAACTGGATGGAGGTTGCCCCCTCTTTAGTTCACCGCAGTTCCTACCATTCCCTCTTTCCTTATACATGGGGATACGTTCTGTCATATCCCTGGCTTAGTTGCATAGATTTGATTATGACCCTGGATTACCCAAATTCCCAAGCAATAATTGCAAAAAGACAGCAAAACATAAATTCAGAAATAGGAATAAAGTATAAAGTGAACTGTGTTTTCATCATTCCTTTTACCCTACTTTCTTCAAAGCAGTGATTTTTACTTGCATTAAAATGCCTTTTAAATAGGGATAAAGATGCTAATTGTAAAATGTGATACAGTTCAGTTTCAGCTCTAGCCCCTGAAGACTTGAATATGCTTTTTAGAAAAATACAAAATGCTGTTCCTATGAAACTTTGTTTTCACACTTTGGTATCTATGATGACATCTTTTCAGGGAATCCATAAGAGCTTTGAGGACTGGAAAGTTTCATGTTTTAATTTTCAAAATGACTTTAAAAATTAATACTAACTTAACCTGGACTACTTGGACGGCCAGTTTTTTAACCTTCCACTTGACGTGTGACCAAATTTGCAATTGTCTTTGCAATTGCATTGTTGTGAGTGATGGCCAGAAGAGGCAGCATTTTATTTTTGGTACTGCATTTTTGTAACTTAAGTGCTCAGGTGACCACTGAGCACTTGTGCTTTAGTTAATCCATGTTATTTCCCACCAACCCTCTTTTAAATGGTGGCTATTTATTTCTCAGTTTTGAGAACTACTGCAAAACACTTTGGAGTTGGTATACTCAAATTTGTTTGAGCTCTATCTATTGAAGGGAGTACTATGAGGATTGACCAAGAGGGCACATTTAAAGTCATAATGTAACAAGATATGCATATTTTCTATTTTCTTAAAATGAAGGGTGGAGGAAAGATACTTGGCACTGAGCGTACATGCCAGGCTATATGGCAGAAACTTTGCATACCTTACCTTGTTTAATCCACAAACCTTATGAAAAGTTGTTAACCCTATTTTGATGAGGAGGAGTGAAGGTTCAGAGCGTTTAAGTGCCTTGCACAGTATCACACTTTTAGGACTAAAATCCAACCTCTTGGACCTGAAGGGCAAGGACTGTTTGTCATATGGGTGTGATATACAGGAGACAGCTAGGAAAGGGAAGAAAAATGTCTCTTAAACAAGCAAATATTAAATTAACTTTGCCATATTGTCTAATTCTTTGTAACTTAAATAATACCTGTTTTTCAAAGAATTATATTTGCTCATTGCTGTAATATCAGCAATGAAAACCTATACTGTCCCATATCAGCAGGGTCTGCATATTGCCCTACAGCTGATTTCTGAGATGCTTTACTTGGAATGTTATTACTTGTTTATTTTACTTTGCTAATTTTTAGAGATATTATATAAAAAGGTTACCAAAACCTCAGTTTTTTGATGGTTAATTTTTTAATGGAAGTATAGTTGATTTATAATGTTTCAGATGTACAGCATAGTGATCCAGTATTTTTATACATTACACGCCATTAAAATTATTACAAAATAATGGCTATAATTCCCTGTGCTGTACAGTATATCCTTGTTGCTTATCTATTTTATACACAGTAGTTTATATCACTTAATTCCATATTTCTATCTTGCCCCTCCTCCCTTCCCTCTCCCCACTGGTAACCACTAGTTTGTTTTCTATATCTGTAAGTCTGTTTCTGTTTTGCATAGACATTCATTTTATTTTTTAGATTACACATACAATGATATCACACAGTATTTGGGTTTTTTCTGTTTGACTTATTTCATGAAGCATAATATTCTCTAGATCTAGACACATTGCTGCAAATGGCAGAATTTCATTTTTCTTCATGGCTGAGTGATAATCCATTGTGTGTATATACCATATCTTCTTTATCCATTCATCTGTTAATGGACACTTGGGTAGCTTCTATACCTTGGTCATTATAAATAGTGCTGCTATGAACACTGAGGTGCATGCATGCATCTTTTTGAATTAGTGTTTTTATTTTTTTTCTGGTTATATACCCAGGAGTGGAAATGCTGGGTCATATGGGAGTTCTTTTTTAAATTTTTTGAGGAACCTCCATACTGTTTTCCATAGTCGCTGTACCAATTTACATTGCCACCAACAGTATACACAGATTTCCTTTTCTCCACATCCTCGCCAATATTTGTCATTAATAGACTTTTTTGATGATATCCACTCTGGCAGGTGTAATGTGATAATCTCATTGCTTTGATTTCCATTTCTCTAACAGTTAGCAATGTTGGGCATCTTTTCATGTGCCTGTTAACCACCTATATGTCCTCTTTGGAAAAATGTCTATGCAAGTATTCTGTCCATTATTTGATTTGGTTGTTTGGTTTTTTGATATTGAGTTTTATGAGCTGTTTATATATTTTGGATATTAACCCCTTGTTGGTCATATCACTTGCAAATATTTTCTGCCATTCTGTCAGTTTTGTTTTCATTTTGTTAATGGTTTTCTTTGCTGTGCAAAAGGTTTTAAGTTTAATTAAGTCTCATTTGTTTATTTTTGCTTTTATTTCTTTTGCCTTAACAGACAGAACAAAAAACAATTGCTATGATTTTTGTAAAAGAGTGTTCTGCCTATATTCTCTTCTAGGAGTTTTATTGTTTCAGGTCTACATTTAGGTTTTTAATCCATTTTGAGTTTATTTTTGTATATGACATGAGTAAATGGTTCTAATCTCATTGTTTTACATGTAGCTGCCCAGTTTTCCCAATAAGTTTTCTTATCGAAGAGACTGTCTTCTCTCTATTGTATGTTCTTGCCAACTTTGTTATAGATTAATCCAACATAAGTGTGTGGGTTTAGTTCTGGGCTCTCTATTCTGTTTCATTGATCTATGTGTCAGTTTTTGTGTCAGTACCACGCTGTTTTTCTTACTGTAACTTTGTAGTATAGTTTGAAGTCTGGGAGGGTGATACTTCCAGCTTTGTTCTTTTTTCTCAAGATGGCTTTGGCAATTCAGGGTGTTCCATGGTTCCATGAGAATTTAAGAATTATTTGTTCTAGTTCTGTGACAAATGTCATTGGTATTTTGATAGGGATTGATTGTATTAAATCTATAGATTGCTTTGAGTAGTATGGGCATTTTAACAAATATTAATTCTTTCAATCAAAGAGCACAAGATATCTTTCCATTTCTTTGTATCATCTTCAATTTGCTTCATCAGTGTTTTATACTTTTCAGAGTATAGGTCTTTCACCTCTTAGGTCAAGTTTATTCCTAGGTATTTTCTTCTTTTTGATGTGATTTTAAACACGGTTGGCTTTTTACTTTCTCTTTCTGATAGTTCATTACTAGTGTATAGAAAAGCAACAGGTTTCTGTATATTAATCTTAAATCCTGCAAATTAGTTGAGTTCACTTATTCTAATAGTTTTTTGGTGGAGACTTAAGGGTTTTCTATATAAAATATCATGTTATCTGCAAGTAGTGACAGTTTTACTTCTTCCCTTCTGGTTCTTTTTCATTTTTTTAACTTTTACTGACATATAATTCATATACCATACAATTAGCCCATTTAAAGTATACAACTCAATAGTTTATAGGATATTCACAGATATATGCAACATTCTACAGTCAATTTTAGAACATTTTCATCACCTCATAAAGAAATCCTACATCCTTTAGAATCACCCCACATACGACCCTTTTCTTTGTTTTTTTTTAAACATCTTTATTGGAGTATAATTGCTTTACAATGATGCATTAGTCTCTGCTTTATAACAAAGTAAATCAGCTATACATATACATATATCCCCATATCTCCTCCCTTTTGCATCTCCCTCCCACCCTCCCTATCCCACCCCTCTAGGTGGTCACAAAGCACCGAGTTGATCTCCCTGTGCTATGCGGCTGCTTCCCACTAGCTCTCTGTTTTACATTTGATAGTGTATATATGTCCATGTCACCACTCTCTCACTTCATCCCAGCTTACCCTTCTCCCACCCCATGTCCTCAAGTCCATTCTCTACATCTGCATCTTTATTTCTGTCTTGCCGCTAAGGTTCTTCAGAACCTTTTTAAATTTTATTTTAGATTCCATATATATGTGTTAGCATACAGTATTTGTTGTTCTCTTTCTGACTTACTTCACTCTGTATGACAGACTCTAGGTCCATTCATCTCACTACAAATAACTCAATTTTGTTTCTTTTTGTGGCTGAGTAATATTCCATTGTATATATGTGGCACATCATCTTTATCCATTCATCTGTCAGTGTACACTTAGGTTGCTTCCATGTCCGTGCTATTGTAAATAGAGCTGCAATGAACATTGTGGTACACGACTCTTTTTGAATGACGGTTTTCTCAGGGTATTTGCCCAGTAGTGGGATTGCTGGGTCATATGGTAGTTCCATTTTTAGTTTTTTAAGGAACCTCCATACTGTTCTCCATAGTGATTGTATCAATTTACATTCCCACCAACAGTTCAAGAGGGTTCCATTTTTTCCACACCTTCTCCAGCATCTATTGCTTATAGATTTTTCTTTAATTAATTAATTATTTTTGGCCGTGTTGGGTCTTCCTTTTTGCATACAGGCTTTCTGTAGTTGCAGCGAGCGGGGGCTGCTATTCATTGCAGTGCATGGGCCTCTCATTGTGGTGGCTTCCCTTGTTGCAGAACACAGGCTGTAGGCATGTGGGCTCAGTAGTTGTGGCTTGCGGGCTCTAGAGTGCAGGCTCAGTGGTTGTGGCACATGGGCTTAGTTGCTCCACTGCACATGGGATTATCCCAGACCAGGGCTTGAACCCATGTCCCCTGCATTAGCAGGCGGATTCTCAACCACTGCACCACCAGGGAGGCCCGCTAATAGAATTTTTGATGATGGCCATTCTGACCAGTGTGAGTTGATACCACATTGTCGGTTGGATTTGCATTTCTCTAATGATTAGTGAAGTTGAGCATCCTTTCATGTGTTTGTTGGCAATCTGTATATCTTCTTTGGATAAATGTCTATTTAGGTATTCTGCCCATTTTTGGATTGGGTTGTTTGTTTTTTTGGTATTGAACTGCATGAGTTGTCTGTGTATTTTGGAGATTAATCCTTTGTCAGTTGCTTCATTTGCAAATATTTTCTGCCATTCTGAGTGTTGTCTTTTTGTCTTGTTTATAGTTTCCTTTGCTGTGCAAAAGCTTTTAAGTTTCATTAGGTCCCATTTGTTTATTTTTGTTTTTATTTCCATTTCTCCAGGAAATGGGTCAAAAAGGATCTTGCTGTGATTTACCTTATACAGTGTTCTGCCTATGTTTTCCTCTAAGAGTTTTATAGTGTCTGGCCTTACATTTAGGACTTTAATCCATCTGGAGTTTATTTTTGTGTATGGTGTGAGGGAGTGTTCTAATTTCACTCTTTTATATGTAGCTGTCCAGTTTTCCAAGCACCACTTGTTGAAGAGTCTGTCTTTTCTCCATTGTATATTCTTGCCTCCTTAATCAAAAATAAGGTGACCATATGTGCGTGGGTTTATCTCTGGTCTTTCCTGTTCCATTGATATATATTTCTGTTTTTGAGTCAGTACCATACTCTCTTGATTACTGTAGCTTTGTAATATAGTCTGAAGTCAGGGAGCCTGATTCCTCCAGCTCCATTTTTCTTTCTCAAGATAGTTTTGGCTCTTCAGGTTTCCATACAAATTGTGATTTTTTTTGTTCTAGTTCTGTGAAAAACGCCATTGGTAGTTTGATAGGGATTGCATTGAATCTGTAGATTGCTTTGGGTACTATAGTCATTTTCACAATGTTGATTCTTCCAGTCCAAGAACATAGTATATCTCTCCAACCGTTTGTATCATCTTTAATTTCTTTCATCAGTGTCATATAGTTTTCTGCATACAGGTCTTTTGTTTCTGTAGGCAGGTTTATTCCTAGGTATTTTATTCTTTTTGTTGCAGTGGGAAATTGGAGTGTTTCCTTTATTTCTCTTGCAGATTTTTCATCTTTATTGTATAGAAATGCAAGCGATTTCTGTGCATTTATTTTGTATCCTGCTGCTTTACCAAATTCATTCATCAGCTCTGGTAGTTTTCTGGTAGTGTCTTTAGGATTCTCTATGTATAGTATCATGTCATCTGCAAACAGTGACAGTTTTACTTCTTTTCCAATTTGGATTCTTTTTATTTCTTTTTCTTCTCTGATTGCTGTGGCTAATACTTCCAAAATTATGTTGAATAATAGTGGTGAGATTGGGCAACCTTGTCTTGTTCCTGATCTTAGTGGAAATGGTTTCAGTTTTTCACCATTGAGAACAATGCTGGCTGTGGGTTTGTCACATATGGCCTTTATTATGTTGAGGAAAGTTCCCTCTATGCCTACTTTCTGCAGGGTTTTTATCATAAATGGGTGTTGAATTTTGTCAAAAGCTTTCTCTGCATCTATTGAGATGATCATATGGTTTTTCTCCTTCACTTTGTTAACATGGTGTATCACATGGATTGATTTGTGTATATTGAAGAATACTTGCATTCCTGAGATAAACTCCATTTGATCATGGTGTATGATTCTTTTAATGTGCTGTTGGATTCTGATTGTAGTATTTTGTTGATGATTTTTACATCCATTTTCATTAGTGATATTGGCCTGTAGTTTTCTTTCTTTGTGACATTTTTGTCTGGTTTTGGTATCAGGGTGATGGTGGCCCCATAGAATGAGTTTGGGAGTGTTCCTCCCTCTGCTATATTTTGGAAGAGTTTGAGAAGATTAGGTGTTAGCTCTTCTCTAAATGTTTGATAGAAATTGCCTGTGAAGCCATCTGGTCCTGGACTTTTTTTGTTGGAAGATATTTAATCACAGTCTCAATTTCAGTGCTTGTGATTGGTCTGTTTATGTTTTCTATTTCATCCTGGTTCACTCTTGGAAGGTTCTGCGTTTTTAAGAATTTGTCCATTTCTTCCAGGTTGTCCATTTTATTGGCATAGAGTTGCTTGTAGTAATCTCTCATGATCTTTTGTATTTCTGCAGTGTCACTTGTTACTTCTCCTTTTTCATTTCTAATTCTATTGATTTGACTCTTCTCCCTTTTTTTCTTGATGAGTCTGGCTAATGGTTTATCAATTTTATTTATCTTCTCAAAGAACCAGCTTTTAGTTTTATGGACCTCTGCTATCATTTCCTTCATTTCTTTTCATTTATTTCTGATCTGATCTTTTTTGTGTGTGTGTGGTATGCAGGCCTTTCATTGTTGTGGCCTCTCCCATTGTGGAGCATAGGCTCTGGATGCACAGGCTCAGCAGCCATGGCTCACGCACCCAGCCACTTCGTGGCATGTGGGATCTTCCTGGACCAGGGCAGAAACCCGCGTCCCCTGCATCAGCAGGCGGACTCTCAACCACTGCACCACTAGGGAAGCCCATAGTCTTTGTTTTAAAGTCTATTTTGTCTGATATGAGAATTGCTACTCCAGCTTTCTTTTGATTTCCATTTTCATGGAATATCTTTTTCCATCCCCTCACTTTCAGTCTGTATGAGTCCCTACGTCTGAAGTAGGTCTCTTATAGACAGCATTTATATGGCTGTTGTTTTTGTATCCATTCAGCCAATCTATGTCTTTTGGTTGGAGCATTTAATCCATTTACATTTAAGGTAAATATCGATATGTATGTTCCTATTACCATTTTCTTAATTGTTTTGGGTTTGTTATTGTAGGTCTTTTCCTTCTCTTGTGTTTCCTGCCAAGAGAAGTTGCTTTAGCATTTGTTGTAAAACTGGTTTTATGGTGCTGAATTCTCTTAGCTTTTGCTTGTCTGTAAAGGTTTTAATTTCTCTGTCGAATCTGAATGAGATCCTTTCTGGGTAGAGAAATCTTGGTTGTAGGTTTTTCTCCTTCATCACTTTAAATATGTCCTGCCACTCCCTTCTGGCTTGCAGAGTTTCTGCTGAAAGATCAGCTGTTAACCTTATGGGGGTTCCTTGTGTGTTATTTGTTGTTTTTCCCTTGCTGCTTTTAATATTTTTTTTGTATTTAATTTTTGATAGTTTGATTAATATGTGTCTTGGCGTGTTTCTCCTTGGATATATCATGTATGGGACTCTCTGTGCTTCCTGGACTTGACTATTTCCTTTCCCATATTAGGGAAATTTTCAACTGTAATCTCTTCAAATATATTCTTAGTCCTTTTCTTTTTTTCTTCTTCTGGGACCCCTAAAATTCGAATGTTGGTGCATTTAATGTTATCCCAGAGGTCTCTGAGACTGTTCTCAATTCATTTCATTCTTTTTTCTTTATTCTGCTCTGAAGTTGTTGTTTCCACTATTTTACCTTCCAGGTCACTTATCCGTTCTTATGCCTCAGTTATTCTGCAATTGATTCCTTCTAGAGAAGTTTTAATTTCATTTATTGTGATTTTCCTCATTGTTTGTTTGCTCTTTATTTCTTCTAGGTCCTTGTCAAACGTTTCTTGTATTTTCTCCATTCTATTTCTAAGGTTTTGGATCATATTTACCATCATTATTCTGAATTCTTTTTCAGGTAGACTCCCTATTTCCTCTTCATTTGTTAGGTCTGGTGGGTTTTTACCTTGCTCCTTCATCTGCTGTGTGTTTTTCTGTCTTTTCATTTTGCGTATCTTACTGTGTTTGGGGTCTCCTTTTCACAGGCTGCAGGTTCATAGTTCCCATTGTTTTTGGTGTCTGTCCCCAGTGGCTTAGGTTGGTTCAGTGGGTTGTAGGCTTCCTGGTGGAGAGGACTAGTGCCTGTGTTCTGGTTGATGAGGCTGGATCTTGTCTTTCTGGTGGGCAGGTCCACATCTGGTGGTGTGTTTGGGGGTGTCTGTGGCCTTATTATGATTTTAGGCTGCCTCTCTTCTAATGGATGGGGTTGTGTTCCTGTCTTGCTAGTTGTTTGGCATAGGGTATCCAGCACTGTAGTTTGCTGGTCATTGAGTGGAACTGGGTCTTAGCGTTGAGAAGGAGATCTCTGGGAGATTTTCACCATTTGATATTACATGGAGCTCTTAGGTCTCTTGTGGACTAGTGTCCTGAACTTGGCTCTCCCACCTCAGAGGCACAGCCCTGATGCCTGGCTTGAGCACCAAGAGCCTGTCATCCACACGGCTCAGAATAAAAGGGAGAAAAGAAAGGAAGAAAGAGACAGGAAGGAAGGAAGGCAGAAGATAAAATAAAATAAAGTAAAATAAAATAAAAATAATATAAAAAATAATTATTAAGAAAAAAATTTTTTAAGTAATTTAAAAAAACAAATGGACAGACAGAACCCTAGGACAAATGGTAAAAGCAAAGCTATACAGACAAAATCACACACAGAAGCAAACACATGCACACTCACAAAAAGAGAAAAAGGGAAATATATATCATTGATCCCAAAGTCCACCTCCTCAATTTGGGATGATTCGTAGTCTATTCAGGTATTCCACAGATGCAACATACATCAAGTTGATTGTGGAGATTTAATCCACTGCTCCTGAGGCTGCTGGGAGAATTTCCCTTTCTCTTTGTTCATATAGCTCCCAAGGTTCAGCTTTGAATTTTGACCTGCTTCTGCATGTAGGTTGCCTGAGGACATCTGTTCTTCACTCAGACAGGATGGGGTTAAAGGAGCAGCTGATTTGGGGGCTCTGGCTCACTCAGGCTTGGGGGAGGGAGGGGTACAGTTGTGAGGCAAGCCTGTAGCAGCAGAGGCCATCGTGACTTTGCACCAGCCTGAGGCACACTGTGTGTTCTCCCAGGGAAGTCATCCCTGGATCACTCCTCTACCCACCAGTGTCCAGTTACTCCTCAGGGCCCTATGCCGAGCTAAGGACAGTTTCCATTATAATGTCATGGGTCCTGCAGTTACAACTTACCCCTGGCAGTGGCAGGCTGCACAGGCTTCTGGGAGGGGCATTGTGGATAGTGACCTGTGCTAGCACACAGGCTTCTTGGTGGCAGCAGCAGCAGCCTTAGCGTCCCATGCCTGTCTCTGGGGTCTGTGCTGATAGCCGTGGCTCACACCCGTCTCTGGAGCTCCTTTAAGCGGTGCTCTTAATCCCCTCTCCTCGCACACCAGGAAACAAAGAGGCCAGAAAATGTCTCTTGCCTCTTAGGCAGGTCCATACTTTTTCCCGGACTCCCTCCCGGCTAGCTGTGGTGCACTAGCTCCCTTCATGCTGTGTTCATACAGCCAACCCCAGTCCTCTCCCTGGGATCCGACCTTCGAAGCCCAAGCCTCAGCTCCCAGCTCCCGCCTGTCCCAGCAGGTGAGCAGACAAGCCTCTCGGGCTGGTGAGTGTTTGTTGGCACTGATCCTCCATGCGGGAATCTCTTCACTTGCCCTCCGCACCCGTTGCTGCACTCTCCTCCGTGGATCCGATGCTTCCCCCCCTCCACCACCTGCAGTTTCCACCCAAGAAGGGGCTTCCTAGTGTGTGGAAACCTTTCCTCCTTCACAGCTCCCTCCCACTGGTGCAGGCCCCATCCCTATTGTTTTGTCTCTGTTTTTTTCTTTTTTCTTTTGCCCTACCCATGTACATAGGGAGTTTCTTGCCTTTTGGGAAGTCTGAGGTCTTCTGCCAGCGCTCAGTAGGTGTTCTGCAGGAGTTGTTCCACATGTAGATGTATTTCTGATGTATTTGTAGGGAGGAAGGTGATCTTCACGTCTTACTCTTCCACCATCTTGAAGCTCCTCTGAGAGTTTTCTTTTTATTACCAGTTCAATTTCACTTCTAGTGATGGATCTATTCAAATTGTCTCTTTCTTCTTCATTCAGTCTTGGCATGATGTATGTTTCTGGAAATTTGTCCATTTCTTCTAGGTTGTCCAATTTGTTGGCATAGTTGTTCATATCATTCTCTTATGATTTTTTTGTATCTCTGTGGTGTCAATTGTTATCCATTCTATATATAATGGTTTGCATCTGCTAATCCAAAACTCTCAATCTATCCCTTTCCCACCCCCCTTCCCCTTGGCAACCACAAGTCTGTTCTCCATGTCTGTGAATCTGTTTCATAGATAAGTTTGTTTGTGTCATATTTTAGATTCCACACATAAGTGATATCATATGGTATTTATCTTCCTCTTTCTGAATTAGTTCACTTAGTGTGATAATCTCGAGGTCCAGATTTTTCTTGTTTCTTGAGGAAGCACTGTAATACTATAAACTTCCCTCTCAGAAATGCTTTTGCTGTACTCCATAGATTTTGGAGTGTTGTGTTTTCATTTTCATTTGTCTCAAGGTGTTTTCTGATTTTCTTTTTGATTTTTTCCATTGACCCATTGGTTTCTTAGTGTCATATTATTTAGTCTCCACATGTTCATTCTTTTCCCATTTTTCTTTCTGTTATTGATTTCTTGTTTAATTCTGGTGTAAATTTGTTGAGACTTGTTTTGTGGCCTATCAAGTGATCTATCCTGGAGAATGTTCCATGTGCACTTAACAAGAATGTATTTTCTGCTGTTTTTAGATGTAATGTCCTGTAGATATCTATTAGTTCCAACTGGTTTATTGCATCATTTAAGACCACTGTTGCCTTATTGATTTTTTGATTTGTCCGTTGATGTTTAGGGGTGTTAAAAGTCCTTACACTTATTGTATTATTGTCAGTTTCTCCCTTTATGACTGTTAGCATTTGCATTATATATTTAAGTGCTCCTGTATTGGGTGCCTGTATGTTAACGAGTATAATATCATCTTCTTTTATTGATCCCTTGATTATTTATAATACCCTTCTCTGATTTTCATTATAGCCTTTGTTTTCAAGTGTACATTGTCTGATGGGATATTGCTGCTAGAGCAGACCCTCTCTCTTCCCTGCCTTGGTGGCAAGCCAACATGCACATGCTTCTCACAGGTGGAGTCCAGGCTTTGCCCAGCCCTCCTGTTAATCCCAGTGGTCCAACCAGCCAAGTGGGCTCATCTTAGGACACCAGGACTGGGGTGCCCAATCTGTGCTTCTTACCACTCGCTTCCCAGGGTGGGAGTTCACCTCTGTATTCTCACCATTCCTGAGTCCCCTCCCAGGGACACAGACCCTGACTCCAACTGCTTTTCTTCCCTTCCTCCCTGATTACATGTATGTCTTTCTTACAGCCTTGGTTGTATAGGAGTCCTTCTGCCAATTTCCAGTTTGTTTTTAGTGAGAATTGTTCCACATAGAGATGTATTTTTGATGTATTTGTCATGGGAGGTGAGCTCCATGTCCTCTTTCTCCACAATCTTGATTAAGCTCCAAAACCTAAATATTGTTTATGCTTCTGAGAGAGCTTAAACTTTTCAAGGATCAACTGCATTTCAGTTAATTTGGTCTATTCTCCTCACATCTTAATATTCTGCAAATGTTTAGATAATTAACTTTTTTTCCATTATAAGATTGCTGTCATTCCCTAGATAGTATTTGTGATTGATTGTCATACAGTTTCCCAAACTTTAGGTTAATTTAATTTTGCTTGGAATTAAATAGGGGAATTATTTCTTTGAGAAAACTCTAGATGTAGATGTGAAAGGCAATACTTACTCCTATTAATTGTAATAAATTGATCAAAAAGAATATAACTTTATTAATTGCAAAGCTCAGAGTTTTAGCATGAGGGTGACTGTGAACATGAGAAGCCCTCCAGAAGAATAATTGAAAATTTTATCAGTAGTCTGTGAATGTCCATACCCCTTTATCTATTTTTGACACATTTTGAACACTTAGTGGTCTTATGTATGTGATAGCTTGTTTTGGATCAATTACAGCAATGCAAGTGGAAGGTTTAAAAACTGGCCTTCCAAATAGGCCAGGTTATGTTTGTACTAATTTTTAAAAACATTTTGAAAAATGAGCATGAAACTTTCCAGTCCTCAAAGTCTTTGGGGATTCCCTGAAAAGATGTCATCATAAATGCCAGCTTCAAAAACAAAGTTTTGGAAGCAATTTTTGGAATTGATCATGTGACAACTATCCCCTTAGCTATGAGTTTTACCAGGGAGGATTTTTTTGAGCAAAGCACTTCCAGTAGAGAAGTGTAAACCAGTGTATCCTTCTTTGATCTGGGGTTTGGGAAAAGTACCCACTGCTAGAAGATACAGAAAGTGAAAACTAGGCTAGTGTGGAGAGTTTGGTGGGTAGAAAGGAGGAAAATCTAAATGCTAAAGAAGACAAGATGGAACTGTAAAATTAGAATAGACATCATCAGAAGCTACCCACAAACTCTTTGGGTCTCATTTACCCCATAATTGCTTATGTGTATAATTGAATATGTGTATAATTTGCTCCCTAGACCAAACAAAGCAAAATCAGGTGGGCATTTTTCACCTCACATTCTACACGTTATGCTTTGTTCTGTTTTTATACATTCTTTGGATCAAATACCCTGGGAAAGTGTCTGAATAAGTAATTCTAGGTTTTCCCACAAGAGTTCTGAAGTAGAAGAGTGTAATGAAGAAAAGAAAGTGAAAATGCAGAGACTGTGCATCCCCATGTAAAGGGGGCATCAACATGAAGATTTCCCCAATTTTTGTAGGGGAAAATTAAGATGGTCCTGGGATTTATTATTAATAGTTACATGGGAACAGGTAAGAGTTAATATTTATTGAGCATCTTCTAGGTACCAGGCACTATTTTGAGCAATAGGGACATAGAACAAAACAACTTGGGCCCTATGCTCATTGAGGTATATTAGGAAAGAGAGGCAATGGCCAAGTAATTAGAAGTGTTTTGAGAGTTCCAGAAGCAAAGTACAGGGTACTAAGGAAATATACACAGAGTGAATTTAACCTAGTCTAGGAAGTCTGGGTAGTGTCACTAAGGAAGGATGGATGCTAATTCATCAAAGAAATGGAGTTGTGAGGAAGGGAACCTTCCAGGAAGTCATACCCACCACCTCCATGAAGGAGAAAGGTAATAAGAAACACAAATATTGGGTGGGCCAAAATGTTGGTTTGTTTGTTTTTCCATAAGATGGATCTAGTAGCACTTAGTTGTCTTTAACTTCATTTGAAACAATTTTGTTAGATTGTGTGTGACAGCTATCATATCAGTGTTCATTTAAAAAAGACATCCAAATTGGTGAATTTTTGTGTAGCCATTTTAATATTGAAGATGGAAAAAAAGCAACATTTTCAGCATATTATGCTTTATTATTTCTAAAAAGGTAAAAACACAACTGAAATGCACAAAAAGATTTGTGCAGTGTTTGGGGAAGGTGCTGTGACTGACTGGACATGTCAAAAGTGGTTTGTGAAGTTTCGTGCTGGAGATTTCTCACTGGATAATGCTTCACGGTCGGGTAGACCAGTTGAAGTTGATAGCAATCAAATCAAAACAATAATTGAGAACACTCAACATTATACCACACAGGAGAGAGCCAACATACTCAAAATATCCAAATCAAGCATTGAAAATGATTTGGACCAGCTTGGTTATGTTAATCGCTTTGATGTTTGGGTTCAATGTAAGTTAAGGAAAAAAAACTTCTTGACCATATTTTCGCATGTGATTCTCTACTGAAACGTAATGAAAATATTCCGTCTTTGAAACAAATTGTGATGGGCGATGAAAGGTGGATACTGTGCAACAATGTGGAATGGAAGAGATTGTGGGGCAAGTGAAATGAACCACCACCAACCAAACCAAAGGCCAGTCTTCATCCAAAGACGGTGATGTTGTGTATATGGTGGGATTGGAAGGTAGTCCTCTATTATGAGCTCCTTCTGGAAAACGAAATGATTAATTCCAATAAGGACTGCTCTCAGTTAGACCAACTGGAAGTGGCACTCGATGAAAACCATCTGGAATTAGTCAACAGAAAATGCATAATCTTCCATCAGGATAATGCAAGACCACATGTTTCTTTGATGACCAGGCAAAAACTGTTACAGCTTGGATGAGAAGTTCTGATTCATCTGCCATATTCACCAGACATTGCACCTTCAGATTTCCATTTATTTCGGTCTTTACAAAATTCTCTTAATGGAAAAATTGTCAATTCCCTGGAAGACTGTAAAAGGCACTTGGAAGAGTTCTTTGCTCAAAAAGATTAAAAGTTTTGGGAAGATAGAATTACGAAGTTGCCTGAAAAATGGTAGAAGGTAGTGGAACAAAAGGGTGAATATGTTGTTCAATAAAATTCTTGGTGAAAATGAAAAATGTGTCTTTTACTTAAAAAAACCGAAGGCACTTTTTGGCCCACTCAACATATGAATGCAAACTCTAAAAAGCTATAAAGAAAACCAATGAACACCATGATTGGAGGACCTATTTGATAAAGTGGTCTGAGAAGACCTCTTTGAGAAAGTGAAACTTGCAATGAAATCTGAAGAATGAGAAGGAACCAGCTATAATAGCAGGGAGTAAGGTAATTCAGGTAGAGAAAACAGGACAAGAGAAGGCCTTGATAGGGGACACTCCTTGGTAGATGTAAGGAACTGAAAGTAGGTCAGAGTCCCTGAGCATGCAGTGTTAGGAGAGTAACATGAGCTGGAAATGAAAGGAAAGCAGGGCCAGGTTTATCAGGCATGATAAACTCTATATAGCCAGAGTCATTGGGGAGTTTTTGACAGGTGGCTTGACAGCATGCATAGAGAATTCACAATAACTCTGGAAGATGAGGAAATTGAGGCTATGAAAAATTAAATAGATTTCTAAATGTTTTGTGCACTGTAAATGACAGAGTCAGCTTTTGAACCTACACCTATTTAACCCCAAAGCTCATGCTCACTGGGAAGGTTATCTGTAAGTGAATCACTTAGACTAATGATTGACAAGGAAGACCCCTGAGAGAAACATATTCAGAAAGAACTTCTGTATTTTTCAAAATCCCCGTTCTATAGAGAAAGACACTGTGAATAGGCACTCTTAGATGTTTGTGAAATGATTGTACCCAGATCGAATGCTAAAGGAAGAATAAACTCTACAACAAAACAAAACCACCCCAAAAGCCCACACACAGATGATCTCTAAGTTCTCTTTATTAATTCAAATAACTGAAGGCAAAAAAAGACATTTTTTAGACTGAGCAGTGTTCTCAAATTTTATAAATGTTAAATGAAATAGATTCTTCCCTCCCTTCTCTTTTGTAGCCCATTTGTCACTTATTTCCTGTTCTATTTAAATGTTGTCTTGGCTTTTAGAGTCACCTGAAATTATGTTGTGTTCTTTATTGATGGTGACAGTCAAGTAGCTAGTGAGCTGGCATCTGCTTCCCAATTCCACATCTCTATTGGCACAGAAGGGAGTTCTTCACTGGACACCTTGGAAGAATGATTGGACATGGAGTGAGGTCATGGCCAATGAATAGCTTGTAGAGAATACACTTTTTAATCCCTTACTCCAAGGTAGTTTTGTTACTTTTCTCAGTTGCCTTCTTGAAGAATCCATCTGGTTAAGAAATTTCCAATGATCATTTTCCAAAGTCTTTGAAGAAAGAAGAATAGATTAAATCATTAGATAGGAGAAAAGGGTTTAAACTGAAAACACAGCCTAATCATTGTGGTGAACACCGTCTGTTAGCTGGTGATCTGGGCAAGTAAGGGAGTCCTGGAGACCTGACAGCTGGCTGGCAGACTTCTGAATGAGTAAGGAAATTTTCCAGTTCATCTGTGGAGAATTTAGTCAGACATTACAGCATTAGGCTACCCATCTGCAGCCTGCAATTGGTACAGACAAGAAAATCACTATTACTTTGTGGAGACAAGCCACAAATCTGAAATGAGGAAGACTGGCATGCCTGTTTGGGGTTGGCAGGGCTGAGGTTTAGTCTATTGTTGCAGGCCTGCCTTGCCAAAGGAGAGTAAGAGTCCAATTGCATTAGGCACTCATCACACACAATGTCTTAGGATGGACAGAATGTGTGGAATGAACTGAGAAACCTTGACTATGAAGGCTATTGTTCACATTCCCTTGCTTGTTGTTTGTGCCCTTCCTAATTGGCTTATCTTTTCCCTCCAAAGGCCATTTATTACTCGAGTTGGATGGCTGTTTTGATGCTGATATCAGTTTATGGGTTATTATATCCATTTGCAAATCATGACTAAAAAGGGGAAACTCTAGAATGCAAAACACTCCATATGCCCATAAATCACAAACTGAATCAAAATTGGCAACATGAAAGTGATTGTGTTGGGAGTTTGAAAGCCTCAGTCATACATCCTTTATTGAACTTCTGATATTGTATGCTGCATTACTTGGGGGATTGCAAAGGAAATAAAGACTATGGAAAAATATATGTACAGAAAAGAATTTAGAGGTCATGCAGTCCAAATTGCCATCTCAAATAGAACTCTGGTTCCTTGCCATTGAACCTGTGTTTTAAAGGAGGATAGCTAAAACAATAAGAGCCTATGTGTTGGCCCAAATAGAGCAAATAAAATGTGGCCTTAATTTTTTTAATATATATTTTGGCAAGGTTGATTCATTAATTCTAAAATAGTTTTATTATTTTTTCACTTATATTAGTAATAGTATAAGTGGTTGCAATTTATTGAGCTCTTACCAAGTAAGTCACTTTACAAGCAATGTATTATTAATGCTCACAAAATTCTATAAGGTAAATACTATCACTTGTTCCACTAAAAATATATAAAGGTTTTTAATTTCACCTAGATTTCATGACTTGCCAAAGATCAAAGAGATAGAAGTAGACAGAACCAGGATTTAAAGCCAGGTGAAGAGCCTCGGCTTATCTCTACATGGGAGGAGAAAGTAGATGTAGAGCCATAAGAACTGAGATAAATGCCTTTTCCAGCACTTAAATGTTGAATAAACTATGATAAGACATTTCCACTCTCTCAGTCTCAGTTTACTCATTTGAAATGGCAAAAATCATGGCCTCTCAACACACAAGATGGTTGGGATGAACATACAACATAATGTATGTGAACTTGCTTTAAAAATTCAAAAGTATTACTAACACAGTCTTTCATTTAGGCAACAGACATTAACCTCCATTGTGTTCAGCACTTTGTTAACACAATGTTAGAATAATAAGACATGGTGGAGACCACAGACAACTCAGCCTAGTGTGAGAAGGAATAAGCATGATTACATTGTAATGAGGTAATTGCCATGGTATCAAGAGAAGGAGAAACAACAAATACTGTCCGGAGAGGTTGAAGATTACTTTATAGAATAAGCAATGTCTTAGATTTTTGTCAAATGGAGAAGCAGTCTCATGTCTGACCAAGAAAACATCATGAGAAGGAGAGGTGAGAAGGACATGTTATGTTAGGATAAAGATAATTTTTAAAGTATTTTAAAATAAGCTTTTTATTTTAGATTTACACAAAAATTGTGAACATAGTACAGAGTTCTCATGTATACCCTGTACCCAGATTTTCTTATTAATATCTTAGTATGATAAAAATGTCATACTAATTTGTCAATTTAATTAGTGAAATAATATTGACAAATCATTAAATAAAGTCAATACTTTATTCTTATTTCCATATTTTTTACCTAACATCTTTTTTCTGTTCTGGGATCCAGTCCGGGATACTACATCACATTTAATCTTGTCTCTTTAGTCTCCTTTTGGCTGTGACCGTGTGTTTCCTTGTTTTTGATGACCTTAAAAGTTTTTGAGGAGTATTCGTTAGGCGATTTGTAGCATATCCCCCATTTGGGATTTGTCTGATGTTATCTTTGATAGACATTATCAATATGTCTGTGATTTTTTATATTAATCTTGATCATCTAGCTTAGTCAGTGTTATGTTTCTCCACTATGGTATTTCTTTCCTTTTCTCCATTTTTCATACTGTACTTCTAAGAAGAAAGTCACTATGCACAGCCCTACTAAAAGAGTGAAGAATTATACTCCACCTCCTTGAGAGTGAAGTAGCTACATAATTTGAAACTATTTTGCATGGGGGATTTTTCTGTTATCCTCACTTATTCAATCAATCATATATATGTATATAAAATCAGTATGAACCCATGGAAATTTATCTTATACTTTGGATTATAATACAATACTCCTTTATTTGTTGCTTAAATTGGTCTAGCTTTGCCAATGGGAGTTCCTTCAGTGGGGTCCTGTATCTCTTTGGTTTACTCCTCTCATTATGTTTTCTTCCCTGTATTTTCTTTCTGACAGTACTTAATGCTCCAGGTTCATCTTGTATATTTTGTATGTTTCCTATTTGTGTCTTAGCATCAGCCATTTCTCCAAGGATGCCTGGTTCCTTTTATTGGAGAATAGTATTAGAAATCAGGATCTGGGTGCTAGGTATGCTTGTTGCTACTGTGACATCATTGCTGCTAGGTTTCTCAGCTGACAGAGAAAGAAAAAAAATGTATAGATTAACCAGTGTAGATATTTAGAAATATTTTTATATGTAACCATCTTATCAATACTGAGCTGAGCATGAGTTCATACTGATGTGCCAAACTCTAATCCATACAACGTGGCTCATTCTAACATTCTCTTGTAGATTCTTTGGGATTTTTGACATAGACAGTCATGTCAAATAACAACAGTTTCACTTCTTCCTTCCATGTATAACTTTCATATGTTTTTCTTGTTATATTGCATGAGCTAGAACTTCCATTAAGATATTGAATAAGAATAGTGAAAGAGGACATCTGTGCCTTGTTCCTGATCTTAGGGAGGAAGCATCTAGCCTCTCATCATTAAGTATGACACAGAACGTAGGTTTTTCTAGTTATTTTTTGTCAAACTGAGAAAGTTCTCTTCTATTATTCCTAGTTTTCTGACTTTAAAAAAAAAACATGATTGGATGTTAGATGTTACCAAATGCTTTTTTGGTGTAGATTGATATGATCATGTGATTTTCTTTAGCCTTTTGGCTATAGATGGAGTACATTGATTGATTCTCAAATGTTGAGTCATCTTTGCATACCTGAAATGAATTAATTCTACTTGGATGTCATCTTTAATTCTTTTTAAACATTATTGGATTCAATTTGCTAATATTTTATTGATGACTTTGTAAATTTATGTATTATCTGTAGTTTTCTTTTTTGTAATGTTTTTATCTGGTTTTGTTGTTAGGGCTATGTTGGCCTTTATAAAATGAGTTAGAAAGTCTTCCCTCTGCTTTTATTGTTTGAAAGAGATTATGGAGAGTCAGTGTTCTCTCTTCCTTAAATGTTTTGTAGAATTCACCAGTAAAACCATTTGGGCCTGGTACTTTTCTTTTCAGAATTTTATTAATTATTAATATAATTTCTTTAATAGATAGGGTTTTTTCAAGTTACTTCTCCATGTGTGAATTTTAGTAGTTTATGTCTTTCAAGGAAATGGTCCAATTCATCTAAGTTATTCAATTTGTGGGCACAGAGTTGTTCATAGTGTTCCTTTGTTATCCTTTTAATATACATGATATGAACACTCTTTTCTTTCTGATATTGTTAATTTTGTGTCTTCTTTATTCTTTGTTACCAATTTTATTGAAATTTTCAAAGAACCAGTTTTTGGTTTTATTGATATTTGTCTATCATTTGCCTGTCTTAAATTTTAGTGATTTATGCTCTAATTTTTATTATTTTTTTCTCCATGCTTTATGCTTAAATTATTCTAGTTTCCTAAGGAGGAAGATTAGGTTATTGATTTTGTACCTTTGTTATCTTCTAATATGTGATTTTAACACTATAATTTTTTCTCTAATTACCTCTTTTGCTATATCCCACACATTTTGATAAATTGTGTTTTAATTTTCATCTAGTTCAAATATATAAAAATTTCTCTTGAGCATTCATTGACCCATGTGTTATTTAGAAGTCTGTTGTTTTTAAATGACTGGGATTTTCCAGCTATATTTCTCTTACTAATTTCTAGTTTAATTCCATTGTGGTTTGAAAACATAGTTTGTATAGTTTCTGTTCTATTTTTGTTAGGTGTTTTATGGCCCAGTGATGTTAAGCTCAGCTATATCCTTACTCCTGTTCTGCCAGTTGATCTATTACTAACAGAAGTGTGTTGAAATCTATAAATCTAGTAGTAGATTTATCTATTTTTCCTTTTAGTTCTATTTTTGCCTCATATGCTTTACTGCTTTCTTATTAGGTACATGTTTAGGATTGTTATGTATTCTTAGAGAATTGATCAGTTTATCATTATGTAATGCCTCTCTTTATCCCTGATAATCTTCCTTTTTCTGAATGTAGATTTGTCAGAAATTAGTATGGCTACTTCTGCTTTCTTGGATTAGTGTTAGCATGGTATGTTTTCCTCAATCTCTTTACTTTTAACTTGTGTCTCTTTATATTTAATGTGGTTTTCAAATAGACAATATATGGTTAGGTCTTGTGTTGTTTATCCAATTTGACAATGTAGGTGTTTAATAGGTGTATTTAGACCATTCACATTTAAAGTAATTATTGATATAATTGTGTTAACATCTACTGTGTTTGTATCTGTTGTCTATTATCACTTGTTTGTTTTTCCCTCCTTTTTTTCATTTTCTCTAGTATTAAAATGGAATCATAAAATGTTCAGTAATCTCCTCTCAGCATTACAATTATACTTCTTTTCAAATTATTTATTGACCTACAGTATATATATACACTTTTTAACAATCTAACTCCGCCTTCAAAACTATACTGATTCACAAGTTGTATAGGTATTTTATAACAGAGTATTGCCGTTTCTTCCCTTATATCCTTTGTGATACTGTTTTCATTTATTTCACTTAGCCACATGGTACGATCATCCAATAAATTGTTACTCTTATGACTTAAAACTGTTAATCTTTTTTTAAATTTTTTTATACTGGAGTATAGTTGATTAACAATGTTGTGTTAGTTTCAGGTGTACAGCAAAGTGATTCAGTTATACATTTACATGTATCTATTCTTTTTCAAATTCTTTTCCCATTAAAGTTATTACAGAATATTGAGCAGAGTTCCCTGTGCTATACAGTAGGTCCTTGTTGGTTATCTATTTTAAATACAGCAGTGTGTACATGTCAATCCTAAACTTCCAATCAACCCCCCCTCAGCCTTCTCCCCAGTAACCACAAGCTTATTCTCTAAGTCTGTGAGTCTGTTTCTGTTTTGTAAATAATTTCATTTGTAACATTTTTTTTTCAGATTCTGCATGTAAGCAATATCATATGATATTTGTCTTTCTCTGTCTGACTTACTTCACTTAGCATGATAATCTCTAGGTCCATCCATGTTGCTGAATGGCATTATTTCATTCTTTTTAAAGGCTGAGTAATATTCCATTGTATACATGTACCACATCTTCTTTATCCATTCATCTGTTGATGGACATTTAGGTTGATACCATGTCTTAGCTATTGTAAACAGCACTGCAATGAACATTGGGGTGCATGTATACATTTGAACCAAGTTTTTCTTTGGAGATATGCCTAGGAGTGGGATTGCTGGATCATATGGTAGCTCTATTTTTAGTTTCTTAAGGAACTGCCATATTGTTCTCCATAGTGGCTGTACCAATTTACATTCCCACCAACAATGTAGGAGAGTTCCCTTTTCTCCCCACCCTCTCCAGCATTTACTGTTCATAGACTTTGTTGATAACCATTCTGACTGGTGTGAGGTGAAATCTCATTGTAGTTTTTATTAGCATTTCTCTAATAATTAGTGATGTTGAACATCTTTTCCTGTGCCTCTTGGCCATCTGTACATCGTCTTTGGCAAAATGTCTATTTAGGTCTTCTGCCCATATTTGATTGGGTTGTTTGTTTTTATGGTATTGAACTGCATGAGCTGGTTGTAAATTTTGGAGACTAATCCTTTGTCAGTCATATTGTTTGCAAATGTTTTCTCCCATTCTGTTGGTTGTCTTTTCATTTTGTTTATTGTTTCCTTTGCTGTGCAAAAGCTTTTGAGTTTAATTAGGTCACATTTGTTTATTTTTGTTTTTACTTTCATTACTCTGGGAGATGGATCAAAAAATGTATTGCTGTGATTTATATCAGAGAGTGTTCTGCCTATGTTTTCCTCTAAGAGTTTTAGAGTGTCCAGTCTTACATTTAGGTCTTTAATCCATTTGGAGTTTATTTTTGTGTATGGTGTTAAGGAGTGTTCTAATTTCATTCTTTTACATGTAGCTGTCCAGTTTTCCCAGCACCACTTATTGAAGAGACTGTCTTTCCTTCGTTGTATAGTCTTGCCTCCTTTGTTGTAGATTCATTGACCACAGATGCCTGGGCTTATCTCTGGGCTTTCTATCCTGTCCCATTGATCTATATTTCTGTTTTTGTGCCAGTATCATATTGTTTTGATTACTGTAGATTTGTAATATAGTCTGAAGTCAGGGATCCTGATTCCTCCAGCTCCATGTTTTTTCTCAGGATAGCTTTAGCTATCTGGGGTCTTTTGTATCTCCATACAAATTCTAAAATTTGTTTGTTCTAGTTCTGTGAAAAAATGCCATTGATAATTTGATAGGGATTGCATTGAATCTGTAGATTGCCTTGGGTAGGATAGTCATTTTGACAGTATTTACTCCTGCAATCCAAGAACATGATACATCTTTCCATCTTTGTGTCATCTTCGATGTTTTCATCAGCATCTTGTAGTTTTCAGAGTACAGGTCTTTTGTCTCAAGTAGGTTTATACCTAGGTATTTTATTCTTTTTGATGCAATGGTAAATGAGATTGTTTCTTTAATTTCTCTTTCTTATCTACCATTGTTAGTATTTAGAAATGCAATAGATTTCTGTGTATTAATTATGTATCTTGTCATTTTGCCAAATTCATTGATGAGCTCTAGTAGTTTTCTCATAGCATTTTTAAGATTTTCTATGTATAGTATCATACTGCAAACAGTGACAGTTTTACTTCTTTTCCAATTTGGATTCTTTTTATTTCTTCTTCTTCTCTGATTGCCATGGCTAGGGCTTCCAAAACTACGTGGAACAAAAATTGCGAAAGTGAACATCCTTGTCTTATTCCTGATCTTAGAGGAAATGTTTTCAGCTTTTCACCATTGAGTATGGTGTTAGCTGTAGGTTTGTCATATATGGCTTTTATTATGTTGAGGTATGTTCCTTCTATGCCTACTTTCTAGAGAGTTTTTATCATAAATGTGTGTTGAACTTTGTCAAAAGCTTTTTCTGCCTTTATTGAAATGATCATATGGTTTCTATTCAATTTGTTGATGTGTTGTATCACACTGATTGATTTGCGGATATTGAAAATTCCTTGCATCCTTGGGATAGTGAGATCAAGTGTATGATCATGGTGTATGATTCTTTTAATGTATTTTTGGATTCAGATTGCTAGTATTTTGTTGAGGATTTTTATGCCTATGTTCATCAGTGATATTGGCCTGTAATTTTCTTTTTTGTGTGTATGGGATCTTTGTCTGGTTTTGGTATCAGGGTGATAGTGGCCTCGTAGAATGAGTTTGGGAGTATTCCTTCCTCTGCAAATCTTTTGAATAGTTTCAGAGGGATAGGTGTTAATTGATTTAAAAGATAAGTTTTTCTTTAAGAATAAGAAAAGCAAAATTATTTTTTCTCTCTCTTCTTGTCTTTAGGGAGATTCAAGTTTCTGACCTGTATCATCTACTTTCTGCATGAAAATCTCTTTTTTGGATTTCAGGGCAAGTCTGATGATGAATTCCCTCAATTTTTGTTTGTCTGGGAAATTCCGTATTTCTTCTTCCCTTATAAAGAATGATTTCACTTAATATAGAATTCTAGGTTGGAGGTTTTCTCTTTCAACACTTCAAATATTTCACTCCAGTCTCTTCTTTATTATATGATTTCCAATGAGAAGTCCACTGTCATTCTTATACTTGCCCCTCTATTCATAAGTTATTACTTTTGCCCCTCTGATATCTTTAAGATTTTCTTATTGTATTTGGTCTTCTGCAGTTTTAATGTGATATGCCTAGGGGTGTGTGTGTGTGTGCGCGCGCATGTGTATGGGGGGAGGTGGTTTATAATTATTTTACTTTGTGTTTGTTGAGCTTCCTGG
The DNA here is from genome assembly GCF_026419965.1 of Kogia breviceps. Lineage (NCBI taxonomy): Eukaryota > Metazoa > Chordata > Mammalia > Artiodactyla > Physeteridae > Kogia > Kogia breviceps. The sequence goes on along the minus strand of NC_081317.1, from coordinate 50,997,505 downwards.
ATCTGTGGTTTGGTATCTGTCATCAGTTTTGAAGGTACTTGAAAATTTGATTGCGTTCAATTATGTGTTCATTACACCTTTTGAAATTGTCTCAGTTTCTACACATTCCATTCTGTTTTTTAAATTCATTGTCCTCTTTGCACTTCAGTTCATAATTTCTTTTTTTTTTTTGCGATACGCGGGCCTCTCACTGTTGTGGCCTCTCCCGTTGCGGAGCATAGGCTCCGGACGCGCAGGCTCAGTGGCCATGGCTCATGGGCCCAGCCACTCCGTGGCATGTGGGATCTTCCCGGACTGGGGCACGAACCTGTGTCCCCTGCATCAGCAGGCGGACTCTCAACCACTGTGCCACCAGGGAAGCCCCATAATTTCTTTTGACCTATCTGCAAAATCACTAGTTCATTCCTCAGCTGTGCCAAGTTTATTGATAAATCCATCAAATACTTTCTTCATTTCTGTTCTACTTTTTGTGATTTCTAGAATTTCCTTTCGATTCTTTCTTGGATTATACATCTTTTTGCTGACATTACCCATGTGTTCTTGCATGTTTTCATTAAAATCATTAACATATGAATAATAGTTATTTTAAATTCCCTTTCTGATAGTCCCCAAATCCATGCTATATCTAGTTCTTGTTCTGATGATTGCTTTACCTCTTACAACTGTTTTTTCTCTCATATATCTTATAATTATTTTGTTGCTGATGAAAGTTAGATGTGTTTTAGGTTAAAACATAAATAATAGGTAATGGAATTGAGGTATATAGTTATTTGGTTTGAGAATTTATGTAAGCTGGTTAGGAGTTTGGTTGTGTTTAATATTTGCTCTAGCTTTAGGTGCTAGAGTCTTCAGATTCCTCTAGTGTCTGCCTTTTTGTCTCCCTATTTGACTTTGGGCTTCCATAAGTACTCCACCTTACAGAGTTTGTGTCTTGCTGCTCATTCAGCTGCAATCCACTGTTATTATACTGGAGCCCTGTTTGTCTTGTGATATTTTATGGGGAAGGGGGAGCATTCTATAATCTTTAGATTAAATCTGTTTTGCACAGCATGTGTCTTGGGGCTGTGACTTTCACAAGTGTTTTTCCGTTGGTGTAGCTTTCCTCCAATACCCCACTTTCAACTCTTTTTTCTTGGCTGCAGCATTCTCAATCTTTTTTTTTTTTTTTTTTTTTTGAGGCCTGGTCACCTGTTCACTATGTTTTCATATTCTTAGGTGAGACCAGAAGGCTAGAAGTTACTGGAGGGAGAGGCGTGCACTTCCCCAGCAGGAAACATGTTCTAGAAGGCTTTTCACCTGGAGTGTAGATCTTTATTATGGAGAAATCTCTAGCCATATCTCACAGCAATTACTCTATCCCTCCCCCTGCCAGAGCCATGATGGGATCTTTCTCAGATCTTCACCATGAGAACCTGGTGAGTTTCCAGGTAGTAAAGCCCATGAAAGTCTGTCCTCTAACCCCTAAGACTGCAGCCTTCAGGAGTTTCTCACTCTCCAGCTATTCCACCCAAAGGCTCCAGCAGTTCATCAAAATACCATTTAAGTATTACTACCAATTTATGGCTCCAGTGGGTTTCTGATCCAGGTAAGAAGATCTTGGCTGTGTGTCTCTGGATGAGCCTATTTCTCCAGCTTTCAGTATTATAGTTTCCCCTGCAACTTCAGTTCTCTCTGATGGTCCCAAGAAAAGTAATTTTCAGTTTTTCCAGGTTTTAATTGTTATACGGACAGGAATGATAACTTCTAAGCTCTTTGCTCTGTTGGAGTTGAAACTGAAAGTCCAAGGAGACAATTTTCCTATGGCTGGAACATAGGAGTTATAACTAAGGTAAGGGAGGAAAGGCAAGGAAAATGGTGTGGCACACTTCTCCAAGGCTTTTTGTGCCATGCTGAAAGTTTGGACTATGTGCTGCAGGTCAGAAATGTGAAAACACAGAAGAGTTTTGGCTGGGTAGTGACACAGCTAGAAGGATTACACTGATGTTAGAGTAGCAGTGCTTATCCTGGGGACCAGTGGCACAGATATGATCTGGTGAGACTTACACATTGCGTGACACAAATGTATCCCATTTAGATATCTTAGGTGCATTCGATGCTATTGTTGTTATTTCAACAGGGCACATGTCACTGTTTACTTTAATTGAACTAGAAAGAAAGCGTTTTGTGTTCTGTTCTGCACTGCTTTCCCAATGACCTGGACATAGCACATACTTAAGTAGCAATTGAACTGAGTCAGCTGAATCATTCAGGAGTCTCAATGCAATTTCAGCCCAAGTTACCTATAGCAGCTATGTTGTTAGAAATAGAGGTTAGAGGTAGATTTATATATTATTCTCTAAAACCTTTATAAAGTCATGTTAATTTCATACTTTGGGGTGAAAAGGAGGCAAAAAGGGATAGTTCCTGTCCTGCTGCTTTTTCGGGGACTATTATGTGCAAAGCTATGGAGAGGACAATTTATAACAGCATATATATTTATGCTGTTAATTTAACACAAATGATTTCATACACATGAATCAACAGTTCTGATATAGTGGTACATTTTCCCAGCCAAGCCCAGGAAATCATTGTATCAATGATTAGGCAGGTATGCAGTTATCTATAATACCAATCAGATTGTGATGAATGAGGAAATACTAATAAGGTGATAAAAGCAATGTAAGTACCTTCCTTTGAGTTTTAACTAGGTAGCCAAGACCTATGCTAAGCGTTTTGTATCCATGATCACAGTCAATCTTTACAGCAACTCTGACATGTTGATATGATTATACCCACTTTATAAAAGAGAAATAGGAGGTTCAGAGTCCTTAAGTGTTTTGTCCAAGGTCAGAGTAAGCAGAGGAACCAGGATTGGAAATGAGATCTTTCTGGCTCCCAAGCTTTTGCTTCCATCTGTTCACTCTACATTAAGGTATGGGAACACAGAAAGTGTGATTAATTCTATCTGGATGAGTCAAGAAAAGCTTCACAGAGAAGGTGGCATTTAAACTAGATTTTGACAGAGGACTTGGATACTGCCAGGATGAAAATGAAGAAAGAATCATATAAGACAGAAGAAAGAACAAGGGAAAAGTTATGGAAGAGTTCAAGGTTGATGAAACGTGTGGTATGGCAGGAGCGTGGCACATGGATGGGATCTGTGGGTAAAGAGGCCTGACCTGGATGGGGCTGAAAATAGAAGATGAAGGGCATTTGCTGCCATGCTAAGGCATGAATTATGAACCATGGAGGGATTTTGGAACATAAGAGTTAGTGACCTGATAAAATCTGAGTTTCATCAAGGTTATGCTGGAGGCATGTGGAAGAAGAAGTGCAGGGAAGCAAGCCTGGAGGCAGGGAGATCTTTTTGAAAGCTGTTATGAAATACAGGAAAAAGAAGTTAAAGACCTATTTCTTAGTAAGTAAAAAAAGTTAAAAAAAAATTTATATGCAGGATCAGAATATTTTAAGTTTCTTTGTAAGACGAAACTTTTGATTCCCCTGAAATTTCTAACAATTCAAGCACTCAGCTGTAAGTTGAAATGATTTCAATGCCTGGGTTACAGAAGAATTAATCCCAGGCTCCATGTTCTGACTACTAGAGAGGAAGTCCTCCTATTTCTCCTGAATTCAACACAAAAAAGAACAAAAAATATTGTTCAAGATTAGTCATGCCCAGGGTATTAGTCAACATTCACTTATTATTTTAGAGATTAATTACTCAGTTTCTGCACTGTGCTAGGTATCCCTTTATTGAAGGAATTTATTGAGCACATGCTAGATATCAAGCACTGTGGTAGGTATTAGAGAAAGAGTGGTGAACAACATAGATATGGAGCCTGCTTCCAGAGGGTTTATTATCTAACAGATTTGGGGTGTGGAAGGAAAATGCCCTAACTTTGAGAAAAAAAAACATACCAAAGTTTAAAAAAACACAGAGCCAAATTCTTTCCAGAGCTGATCTAATTCTGCATGCATACATTATTTGTTCCCTACTCTTTTGTATCCAAACCACTGCCCTCTTCTTCTGGTTTACTATTTCTTTCAGGTTTTCTTCAGATGTGGCAAGTTTTTGGCCCATTACCTTGCTATGTAGCTCATACCTTGATCCACGTTACTCAGGCTGTCTACTAACTATCATGAGCTGACTGACCTGGTCAAAGGATCCTCTTATAAACAGAAAACTCCCTTCTCCTCCCTCAAGGTAGACTCCTGGTTCTTGGCCCTAGACATTTAATCTTGATGGTCTTCAGACTCATATTGTTTTCCTTAAATAACACTGGAGCTCAGGATCCTAAACTTTGAAAGTTAAAATATGCCTGCTAATCATAATATCTTTTTACACCCATTTTTGTGAAAATTTAAATAAATTCTATTCTTCCAAAATGTTACAATCCTAAAATGTGTTTAGAAAGAACAGTTAATAAAGCCCATTTCTGTGGTAGAAGGAAGTCAAAACAAATCTCATGTTTAATCCGTGTCTTTGAAGTTCTTTTACAAAACACAGACACATTTCTTTGTTAGTGATCAGGCTAGAAGGAGTGTGAAAACAAAATGTAGCCTAAAACTGGGGTAAGAAGTCTGGGTAAAATCCAGACATTCATTAGTAAGTATCAATGAAATATTTCACAGAACTGGTCATAAGGGGCTTCTTCATTTCTGGAGAGGTCAGTGATGGAAATGGATAGTGGGCAGAGTCTGAGAAAATGGATAAGCCGATTATCTGTCACAGGAAAGTACAGATTCCCTCAGCCAAGACCTCTTTTAATTGGCAACTTGTCTGTTTGGGATTGGATCAGCTTCTCATCAAGTAAAGGCAGACCATCATAGATGGGCCATCTGCTCCATTTCCTGCACAATGGCACTTGTTCAGTTCTTACCTTTAGAACCTGCTCCTCTTGATGAGATAAACAATATGTTTGAAGCACCAGAGATGCTGTGCAGCTTAGCAGAGAAATGATGTTTTATGAAGTGTCATCCTGTGCAGCCATCTGCAGAGAATCACATTTGACCATCCTTGGGGACTATTCCATTAATCCTGAGTTCTGATTCCATCCACTGAAAACTGTCAATTTTTTCTTGTTTTTAAAAATAGCATACTTCACTGCCCCTTTTCTTAGATGGAAAAAGGGTTTTCTATTATACAGTGACTCATGGATAAAAGTCAGAGTTACTAGAGATGAATTATTTAATGGGAATATGATATAAAAAATGATAATGCCTAACACTCTAACAAGAGTTAGTTATAAATCTCTTTTCTGCCTCCTGTGAATTATTCGGAAATATGAACTACCCCACTTCAAGATTAGCTAGGAATTGAGGCAGTATAAAAGAATGTTATAAAAAGACTTGTACTTACATTGGTCATTAACACATAATTTAAAACATGTAAAAAGCTTAATTTCTACAAATGATGTAGTGAAATATATATAGTATTTAACACTGACCGTAAATGCATTTTGTCATTTTAATCCACTTCTGTATGTATATATTCTTAAAACAGATATTTTGTCACATAACCATAACACTATTATTATACCTAAAAAGCCCCAATAATTCCCTAATAACTTAGAATGCCTAGTCCATGTTAAAATTTCTTCAGTGGTATAAAAAATATGTTTTTAGTTATTTCTTCTCAAAAAAAGATTTACTCATTGCATATCGTTGTTATGGCTCTTAAGCATCTCCTTAACTATTAGTCTAGAATAGTCTCTCTTTCCCTTTTTTCTCACATGCCATTGACTTGTTGAAAAAATTGGACCAGTTGTCTTTTACGACTGGATTTACTTACAGTGGCACAATTTTACTTGCTCCTGCATGATCCACATTATGGCAGAATGAACTTAGGTATAAAGGCATGACTGGATCACGTTACATTTTTTCCCTAAACCTCATAAATGATACTGTGTACCTCAAATTCACAGCTAGAGACATATAAAATGTCCAGTATTCTAATGTTTGGTAATGCTGAATGCTTCTTGGTCACTTCAACTTTTCTCTTAATAGTTTTACTGTGCATTCATGACAATTGTTTGAAAATGTTTTTTCATTAGACCTTGCAAAATGGCGAGTTTCTAATTCTAACATTCCTCATGTGTTGTTAGCTATAAGTATTCTATATAGAAAAATTGCCCCTCATCTACTTGGTCAAGAGGGTATGAGCTATGGTGGGCTTGGTTTCAATCTTTTCCCAAAGAACTTCCTCCTTCCTTTTTGTGGGGGATGGGAATTAGAGATCACAATCTGGGTTCTAGGTTTGCTCGTTGCACCTAACTTTCCACTGCTTCCGGGTCTTTTTTAAAACAAAAGAGATGAACTAATTTTACATTAGTATATCTAATTCAATTTTGAGATGTAGGGTTTTTATTTCTAGGACTTTTGTCTCTCAAACTGAAAATCCTTATTCTCACCAACATTAAAACAATTACTTACTCAACTTATCCAAGTACCTATAATGGTTTAAAAATAGAAAAACTAATAGTAGTACTAAAATTAAGTCTACAGAATATAGTTAAACATCTCCATTTCCCTAGTTAGGAATGAGAAGTTAGCATTAGTTTCACACACACACACATACACACACACGGATGCATCTTAATTTCCTTTTCTGTGTTCTCTTCATATCTCTTGTCAATTTTTGTATTAAGAACTTGATGATTTTCTTCTCAATTATGAGGAGTGCTTGAAATAATAAGGATATCAAAACTCTAAGTTGCAAACCTTTTTCTGTTTGTCATTAATCTTCCTTTTTTTTTTTTTTTTTTTTGCGGTACACGGGCCTCTCACTGCTGTGGCCTCTCCCGTTGCGGAGCACAGGCTCCGGACACACAGGCTCAGCGGCCATGGCTCACAGGCCCAGGCGCTTTGTGGCATGTGGGATCTTCCCGGACCAGGGCACGAACCCGTGTCCCCTGCATCGGCAGGCGGACTCTCAACCACTGCGCCACCAAGGAAGCCCTCTTCAAAATGCTTACATCTCTCTTAGATCTGCAGTTGGGCTCAACACATTCAAGCCTGAGAACAATATTCTTTACAGTTTTAGCCTTTTTCTGGAAAACTGGCTTAGTCTGCCTACCATAGTAATGTGGCTTCCTGTCATAAATCCTCCTTCCCTGGACATATAGAAAATCTTTACCTTTTTGGGTATGGTGCCACTTTGTGGGGTTGGTGCTTGCCATATGTCTTACAAGTCCAGCAAGTTTTAGGAACATTTACCATGTTGGTTGGGGCACTGTCATCATGGAAAGAAAGCTCATCTACTCTTTCATCTACTCTGTATATAGTGTTTCATTATGCAAATTTTTTAGTTTTTAATTTTGATGTAGTTAAATTTGTCAAGTTGTTCCTCTGTTGCTTCTAGATTTTGAATCAGAGGAAAATTTTATCTGCCCTTGCTTTATAAAGGAATGCATTCATGATTTTTCCTCCTGTGTAGTTTCTTATTCTAATCCACTTAATATTCATACAGGTGTACAGTGTGAAGAACAGACTCAGTTTTATCTTTTTTCATATGGCTCCTCAGTCGGCACAACACTGTTTTATTAAAATCTATTTTAGATCTTTACTTCTGGATGGAATGGACTGGCTTGTGTCTCGATAAGACAAAAATAGGAGAATAAAAATGATAATAACATGTGGAGATGCAAGAGGAAGGAGATATGGGGATATAGGTATATGTAGAGCTGATTCACTTTGTTATACAGCAGAAACTAACAAACCATTGTAAAGCAATTACACTCCAATAAAGATGTTTAAAAAAATAATATACAAAATGAATTGTTTACTGGTATTGCTGATCTTTCATGTCCTTTAGGACTTGAGGACCCCAGTTACTGTAGAGCAGGGAAATGCATTGAAATGAACCAAATATTTGCTGTTGTCCTTATCTTCAAGGAGTTTGATGTATAAGTGCCCAAGGCTGAGAGGCTGAGAAGCCAGGCATAAAGCAGACTAAGAGACTGAGAAGATCTTGAGTTCACAATTTAATGAATTTTGACAAATGTATCCTATCTTGTAACTAACACTCAAACAAGATATAGAATATTTCATCACCCTAGAAAATTCCTTTGTGCTTCTTTCCAGCCAGTACTCTGCAGAAACAACTACTGTTATGATTTTTTTCACCATAGATTAGTTTTGCCTGTTCTTGAACTTCTTCTAATGGAGTCCTAGGACATATACTTATTTATGTCTTTCTTATTTTATTACACATAATGTTTTTGCTCTTCATCCATGGTGTTTTGTATCAGTATCTGTTTGGGTTTTAGATTGGCTAGTTTATTTTGAGGAATGTAGCTCTATTCTAAACTATAATCCAGTTGCTTGGGTCATTGGATACCTTGTATCCCTGCCTTAATTATTCACCTTCCCTCTGGTGTTAGATTTTTCTGTTCTTTGTACCTTCACTGAATCTTATATATACTTCTCCTGTGATACCTATCTTTGTAGGCAGAGACTTAGCACAGTTTGATTACAGAGTAGGTAGCCAGCATATGAAAGACTTGACCAGGATTCTGCTTTTAATGGACCAATCACTTAAAACTGTAGCACTGCCACTCCATAGTTTGTCACCTTTGAGCCAACTGTCTTCCCTTACCTTGGACAAACCCTCAAATTTGTTGTCTTGGCTTGACCTTTTGGTTAATTGGCCAATATTGTAAGTGGCAAGCTAAGCACTGAGTCTGGTAAATAAAAATGCAGACTGACTAGCATACTACCTGGCATGCATTAGTTGCTCAGTCAAGTGGAGAGAAAGTAGAGGGAACTCAAGCTCAGTACTTTTTGGGCCAATCATTGAAGCCACAGAGTTCCCACTATGTCCTGTAGCTGAGCCTGGTCAAACTATAAAACTATTCTTACTGTGTCATAAGTACAGCAGATTCATTTTCCTTTACTTGTGTTTCTCACATACACATTTTTTCATGCTATTTGTATATTCTATTTCTATCTCCATCAGAGAGGAAGTACCTTGTACAAGAACCTATGTTGTCAGTACTTTCACTTGCCGTAGGACTGAGGTACAGTTTCATACACATGGAGCATTCAAACATGTAGAGAAAGAGGTGGTAATGAGTACAGAATGGAGAAATGAATAGATCCAATCCCTGAGGTGCTTGATAACATACTATGTCACATAAAAGTTTATAAAAACCACCACTCTAAATAGCACAGCAAAAGGAACAAAGAAATAAAAATAATGAGAATGTCTGGACCAAAAGTGAGAGGAAGCAACAGAAGAGAAACTTAGCCATAAGAATGTTGTATAACTGAATTGCCAAACTCAAGGGAAATGTTTAGAAAAATATGATAAGCTCCACTTACAGGGAACTCCGTTTTCTTAGCAAATGGATTCGGTAATTGGAATTTTTGTTCCTTCTTTTCTTCTGGGACTGTGTGGATGAGAGTTCATTACTGTGGTAAGATTGTGTAGTATCTTTGAAAATGGTAACTTGTTAATAAAGACCCAAATTGCACTATATCTGTGTAATTTGGATGATGATATGGGAATGGGTAAAGAAGACCCAAACCTACCAGATCTGTTCCCTCTGAGATTTCAGGGCCCAGATTTAAGATTATATAACTGGAGAAGAAATAAAATGGAGGAAGACAAATGCTACAGATTTATAACAGATGATTGTAAGCCTAATTGCATAGCTTTGTGCATAAACCTTACCTGTTAGGCTACCTGTTAACAACTTCCAAATTTGCATACTCAAGATGAGTTCCGCAGTCTCTGAGTCTCCATCCACTTCATTACTTTTTCTTCTCTCACATGTTTTCATGAGTTGTTCAAGGAATTATTGCTGAGTAACAAACCATCCCAAACTTAGTAGTGTAAAATCACTGTTTTGTAATGCTTATAAATTCGGTGGGTCAGACATTCAGACAAGACACTGCAGGGATGGTTTGTCAATATTCTATGATATATATCAAGCTTCACATTGCTGTGGGTGAGTGGAACAGTGTGGGACAAATATCTGGAGGCTCTGTTCCTCACATATCCAATGTCTGGGCTGGGGTGACTCAAAGCTGGGCTCATCTGGAAATGTCTCTAGAGCCCCTCTCAACATTGTGGCTGTGTTCTGAGTTGGATAGTGTTGAGATCAAGCATTCCAAGAGAGCCAAGCAGAAGTTCTCTGGTCTTATATCCCTACCCCACAAGTCTCATGAATTCACTTCTCCTGTACTTTATCTTCAGAGCAGCCCTAAGGACCCCACAATTCTAGGGGAGGGAGAGGACATAGAATACACCACTAGATGGGAGAGGTGTCAAAGAATTTGCATCCATCCAAAAAAAATGACCACCACATCTGTACGTTAAAAACAAACAAAAGATGGTATTTTTATCAAGTAACACTTTCCAGACTTGCTCAAGAGAAAGCTTATGTGTTTGTTTCTGGCCCCTTGGCTATTAATAGCAATAAGCCCTGGCTAATAAGGCTCTAGGTTAGATTCTGCCAATTAGACATTTGCATGAAATTTGGAAGTGGGGAAAGAGGACACTTTTATTAACAGGCAACAGTGGGCACATAGCAGATCTCTGCTTCAGTGCGACAGTCAGCTGAGTTCATTAGTGGCAATTTCCTTAACCATCTACAGTATCCTAATTTCCTAAAACCCAGCAGTCTTTTCCTCTGTCTTTTCCCCGCAGCCTTTCTATCAGGTCTGTAAGTACTAACTCCCTGTATTAAATTCCTTCTTTGAAATGCCTGGAGAAATTCCCCTGTTTTTACAACTGACTCTTTTTCATGATAAAATTTATTTACATAGTTATATTTAATTGGATCAGGGAATTCTTTCGCAGGTATCAGTTTCTAGTGGTCATGCATATTCCATTTGGGGATTGACAAAAATTATCTTTATTATATGGTAATAGCTCATTTTATTTACTCAGTTAATTTATATTGAAGGTCTTCAAATAATTTAAATAGTTAGGAAAATAATTTTTGCAATCTAGTTATTAATTTGAGCCTGAGATAATTTTTAGTAAGGAAAGAAGAAAATATTCTGACAAAACTCCACTTTGGGATAAAATGCCATGAATACAAAGAAAACCTAAATAATAAACCCCGAAGGGATATGATCTATATGGAATAAACTAGACTATTACTCATAGAATTGATATTTTAAAAGACATTTGGGATAGTAAAGAAGAAAATGTGTTGTAATTTAGCTTATTTTGTCCTTTTTTCGAGTTCTGTCCCAGTTGAATTTTTATCAGAGTGTATATCTATATTACACTTAGAGGCATGCATATCTATGCAACTTCTCATGTATGTCTATGGAACAGAAAGTGGTAATGAGATGTCTTATGTATATATATATTGAATGTGATATAATATACAAGGACACTACTAATTCTGTGGAAGTCAAAGGTAGAAACAACATTGTCTTTACTCCTCAATGTCATATTATTCCTTTAATTACAAAGAAAATAAGAACAGGTTTTAAAAAGGTTATGTCAAGCTTGAATTTAACTGAAAGTTTGGTAGTGCAAAAAATAATTGGGGGAAAATTTTCCATGACTTCTGAATACTTGAAGGAAATTAGAAAAAGCAATACATTATTCTGTATCTTCTTTATATCTAGACCGTCAGAGGGTCAGGCTGTTAAAAAAAAAATATTTTTTTAACTTGGGGTTTGCCAGGCAAATAACCCTTTGTTAGTTGAGATAGTTTTAGCTAAATTTAGGAATCCAACTTTGATAAATATTATGCCTTTTCACTTTGCACTAAACCCTTTGCACTTTGATGTTAGCTTATTGACAAATCTGCACCCAGTGCCTAGAGAGAGAGAAAGAGAGAGTGTGCATGTGTATGCACACCTGTGCATGTGCATGAGTGATAACTGCTAGTGTGTTGACTGTGCTGCATCACCCTGCTTCACTGGTGAGAACACAGGGTTGATTATTGTATTGTGTGTCACATGTACCACTTGGAAGCTCTTTGCTCCTTGACCACATCATAATCCTTACTAATTACCTTACTTATCAAGGTTTTTGATCACTGAGAGAATTGAACGAAGATTGTTAAAGGATGGGAAAATTCTACATTGCTCAAAAACAAATTTTGAATTCATGCATGTGGACTGGTGGAATGATAGTTGCCTTATAGGACAATATTATCAAATGTAATTTCCTGGAGCAATATGTCTATATCCAATGATATTCTTTCATACATTCTGGGTAAAATATGATTTACATGCATCTATGGAGGCTTCGAGGAACTTGGATAGAGATTTATAAAGACAGACATATAATTTAAGCAAATGAACATAATAAAGAGTTATAGGGGTCCTGATAAGTCTCTATAAAGTAGATTGGGGGCACAAAGCAAGGACTACTGTGACTGTAGTTTCAGGAAAGTATTAGGCAGGGGAAAGAACACAAAATATACTATGAAAATCAATAAGGTTTCAGGGTGATATAGGGGAAAAGGGAACTGTCCTTGGAGGGAGCAACATTTGTAGGGATGCAGGGCTGTTTGGAAACACTAGCAGCTTGTTTCACATTGAATATATAGAGCAAGCAGGCTCTGGGAGAAGAAGCTCCAGTGAAAAGAAGGGGCCCAGAAAAAAGGCCAGATGTGGAACAGCTGTCTGCTTGTCTCAGAGTTTCACTTTGTATAGAAAGGGGAGTCAAAAAGGATTTGAATCATCATCATATTGCAATGTCGTGTTTTAGCTAAGATCACTCTGGCTGCATTATGGAGAATGTGTTAGAAGTTTATTGAGGGTCAACTTGAGAAAACTTTAACATAGCTTACATAAATGAGGTAAAAAAAAAAAAAATTCTTCTTAAAAGCTGAATGTGGGTGGGACTACCTTCAGGACTCCTCTAACACTTTTCACCTTTCATTGTATGTGTGTTTTGTGGAGGGAGGGGTATATATGTCCACAAAGAAAATGCATCCAGCATAGTGCAATATCTGTAGCTATTTCTCTCTAAATGTAAGTTCATAATTCAGAACTTACATCTGCTTCCTACTACATAGGGTAAACTAGTGTGATGAGAACAGAGAGGAAGTAGGAAAATGAAGTATTTAAAACTAAAGTCAAGGCTGCTATAGTAAAACATGAGTTACACAAGCACAACAATGCCCAACTTTGACCATTTCTCAAAGACAGAAAAGGGGTAGATAGAATGTTGATGGATGAAAGTTTACCAAAATACTCTATGTACAAAGAGATCAATAAATGAAGTAGGATCAGAGAAAAATCCATAGCTAAGAAAGAAAAGCCCAGGGTAAGGATGCTTGCTGAGGTAGGTCAATCTAACTTAATTGGTGATGCCTTGAAGAAAGATAATTTTTTAACAATCATCAGGAAAGACAGGAGATTTTTTTAAAAAGAGATAATTAGAAATATATTATGCTTTCCAACCTAAGTGTCCATCGAAAGATGAATGGATAAAGAAGATGTGGCACATATATACAATGTAATATTACTCAGCCATAAAAAGAAACAAAATTGAGTTATTTGTAGTGAGGTGGATGGACCTAGAGCCTGTCATACAGAGTGAAATAAGTCAGAAAGAGAAAAACAAATACCGTATGCTAACACATATATATGGAATCTAAAAAAAAAAAAAGGTTCTGAAGAACCTAGGGGGAGGATGGCAATAAAGACGCAGACATAGAGAATGGACAGAGGACACGGGGAGGGGGAAGGGTAAGCTGGGACAAAGTGAGAGAGTGTCATGGACATATATACACTACAAAATGTAAAATAGATAGCTAGTGGGAAGCAGCCACGTAGCACAGGGAGATCAGCTCAGTGCTTTGTGACCACCTAGAGGGGTGGGATAGGGAGGGTGGGAGGGAGATGCAAAAGGGAGGAGATATGGGGATATATGTATATGTACAGCTGTTTCACTTTGTTATAAAGCAGAAACTAACACACTATTGTAAAGCAATTATACTCCAATAAAGATGTTAAATTAATTAATTAAAAGAAATTGACCGAAGAAAAGGGAAATCAGCCAACTCTAACCCCCTCTAGTCTTCTTGTCTCATATAAGGGGAGGGAGAAGGCTGAGGGACATTTCTGAAGGCCACAGCCCAGGGACTCAGGACCACTAAAAAACTGACATTTAATCATAAAATTATAAAACACCTCCCCCCACCCACATCCAATCACTAGACCAGCAGGGCTCCACTACAATTACAGTGGCATACAACCGAGAGCTGCAAGACACAGATTCTGTTTAAGAAGTGTTCAGGGAGACATAAAAACAACATGAGAAGGAAAAAAAATAAGGAAACCAGAAGAAATGAAGCTTCTGGCACCTACAGCTGCAGAAGATATTAAACATAGCACAGCTCACGCTAAAAGCCTAATTATCTCAGTTTCTTTACCCAATATATCATGTCCAGCTTTCAGCAAAAAAGGAAATGACATGCTAGAAAGCAAGGAAAAACATAGTCTGAAGAGACAAAGGAAGCATAAGAGACTCAGGCATAACATAGATTTTGGAATTATCAGATAGGGAGTTTAAAACAACTATGATTAATACATTAAGTGCTCTCAAGGAAAATGAAACAACATGCAAGAACGGATGGGTAATGTAAACAGAGCAATGGAAACTCTAAAAGGAATCAGTGAGCTTGAAGATATGTCATCTCCAAAAAGAAATGCAAAGAGAATGATTTTTTTTTAATGGAACAGAATTGTATCAAGGAACTGTGGAATGAATACAAAAGGTAGAACAAATGTGAAGTGGAAATACTAGAAGAAGAAGAAAGAGAAAAAGGAACAGAAGATATATTTGAAGTAATAATGGCTAAGAAATTCTCAAAATTAATGACAGACACCATACCACAGATCCAGAGAAACTCAGAGAATACCAAGGAGAATAAATACCAAAAAAATCTATATCAAAATACAGAAAGCCAAAGACAAAGAGAAAAAATTTTTTAAAGAAACCTGATCTGTAGAAGATCAAAGATATAAATTACATTGGACTTCTCTTCAGAATACATGCAAGCAAGAAGAGAATGGAGTGAAATATTTAAAGTATTGAAGGAAAAGCCATCAACCTAGAATTCTGTATCCAGTGAAATTATCACTGGATATACAAAGAACACATAAAACTCAACAATAAGAAATGAACAACCCAGTTAAAAAATAGGCAGAATATCTGAACACACCCCTCACTAAATAAAAATAGACTTTAAATAAGTACATGAAAAGATGACATCATATATCATTAGGGAATTGCAAATTAAAACAACAGTGAGCTACTACTACACATCTATTAGAATGGTTAAAATAAACCAAAAACTGACAGTACCAAATGTTCCACACAAATGCAAGGTGTTACTAATAGGGAAACTGTGCTGGTGGGGAGGGACTGCATATGAGGCTCTCTGTACTATCTGCCCAATTTTTGTGTAAATCAAAAACTGTTCTCAAAACTACAATGAGATATCATCTCACACCAGTCAGAATGGCCATCATCAAAAAATCTAGAAACAATAAATGCTGGAGAGGGTGTGGAGAAAAGGGAACACTCTTGCACTGTTGGTGGGAATGTAAATTGATACAGCCACTATGGAGAACAGTATGGAGGTTCCTTAAAAAAATACAAATAGAACTACCATATGACCCAGCAATCCCACTACTGGGCATATACCCTGAGAAAACCATCATTCAAAAAGAGTCATGTACCAAAATGTTCATTGCAGCTCTATTTACAATAGCCAGGACATGGAAGCGACCTAAGAAGGTCGCTTAAGAAGGAAGAGACCTATATACATTCCACACATATATATGGAATCTAAAAAAAAAAAAATGTCATGAAGAGACTAGGGGTAGGATGGGAATAAAAACAGACCTACTAGAGCATGGACTTGAGGATATGGGTAGGGGGAAGGGTAAGCTGTGAAGAAGCGAGAGAGTGGCATGAACATATATACACTACCAAACGTAGGGTGGATAGCTAGTGGGAAGCAGCTGCTTGGCACAGGGAGATCAGCTAGGTGGTTTGTAACCACCTAGAGGGGTGGCATAGGGAGGGTGGGAGGGAGGGAGACGCAAGAGGGAGGAGTTATGGGAACATATGTATATGTATAACTGGTTCACTTTGTTATAAAGCAGAAACTAACACACCATTGTAAAGCAATTATACTCCAATAAAGATGTTAAAAAAAAAAACTGTTCTAAAAACTGAAGTCTCCTAATTTTTAAAAAACCAGTACAGGGTAAATTGAGGATGCATGGAAGGTTCACAGAGTAAAAGAGTGACAAAGACCAAATGGGTTCAGACCTAGAAGAGACCCTAGGATTGGTCATTCGTTCATCACATATTTATTGGGCACTAACAGAGTGTCACTTTGTGTGAGGCACAGCAAGTACAATGAGAACAAAACAGCCCCATTGCAGTAGAGTACTAAGTGAACAGGTCATTGCCTTTTTTGATACGTGTGTGTGTGTGTTTATATGTGTCAGGGGTGGAGGAGAACTTTGAGAGGATGGTCACTAAGACATTAACAGTAGTTATTTCTGGATGGGCTTTATTTCCTTTTACTGATTCATATCATTTTGTAGTGTTTCTATGATATGCATGCTTTGCTATTATAATAAGAAAATAAAATAATAAAAGTAATTTTTCTCTTATTCTAAAAATATATATATATTGTGCTTCCTAGCAGGAAACATTGCATTGATTTCTTCTTAATAAAAATGTTAATGGGCTCCTCAGAAGAGTTCTTGGCTTAAAATTTGGGAGATATGTTAAACTTTGTGAAGAAACCAAGACTTTTGCAAATTTACCAAACTACTGGCAAAGTAAAATGATTTAGGACTTAATTTTAAGGATGCCAATACTGGTCATAGACAAAGAATAAAAATGGATACACTCAAAGACAATTTCATTCACAAGAGCCTAAGAAATTATAGAAAAATCATGTGTGTGTGTAATTTTGTGTTAATTGAAGTTGAGAATAAGACCACCTAAGTGCCCAGTTGTGAGTTAAGGAACTCCCAAGAATATAGCTGAACTGAGAATTTAACCCTGATTACTATATACCTTTAAGTCCTTAAAAGTCTGAGATTGGGACCAAAAAAATTCATATCCAGAAACTCGAATATTTCTATTTTTTGGAAGTGATCTCGTCCTGATGAGCTACACTAACCAGACTCATACAAGAGTGATGATCAAACTAAATTAATGCATAAATTTATAATGAGAAATTTAGCTTTCAAGCAAATTGGTATCCTTGTGTCAGCTGATGTGCTCAGTGTCAAAAAGCTATGTAGGAAGGCAACCTATAATCAGAAGACTTCTTGGTGATAGGAGCAACCAGAATAAGTGGTATAATGCAAATATCTGGAGTCTTAAGGTCATGTCTTCGGGGTCACAAATGGACCGAAAACACCAACTAGGCTTGCTGGTTCTTAAGGGTATGCTCACCCATGAATGAAGCGAAGGACATGTTCATAAATGTTCCCCTTTGTATTCTCTTTCTGGGCACTGTACAGACTATTTTCCTTTCTAGTTCAGGCAAATGTTAGAAGGAACGATAGGAAATCTAAGATATTTTTAATGAGTTTAGTACAAACTAGAGAGAGGGGAGAGGTAGGAGATCCCTAAGGCTGGAGCTGAGTTAAGCTTGAGGAATATAAGGAAGTTATAACTGGAGAAATTTTTACCTGGAGCAAGAATAATGAATCAAGTCTCTAGGGGCAAGCATCAGGGATGCTAGAATTGCTTAGAGTTGAGGGTAACATGGGCTTATGTTGGTAGGCAGCTGTGATGTCAGTGATTTTGACCTGAAGCCAAAGAGATAGATGTAGGGGAAAAGTGTTTTTTTGTGGGAGAGCAAACGGGAAGCTCAGGGGTTAAAGGAAGAGGAGGAGATGGTATAAGAGCATGAGTCAGAAAGAAAGACATACTTACAGAAACCTTAAATAGGATAGCATCTGTGAAGATTTGGTAAAAGCTGCTTTAAATTGTGAACAGTCTAGACTCTTTCTAAAAGCCCTTAATTTCTAATAGCTTATGCATTAACTACCTCAAGGAAAAAACAAACTTGGGCAGGAACTGGAAAGTCGAAAGCTAAACATCCTAGTTCAACAGTCTAATACATCCTAGATCAATAGTCTAATTATACTAGACCAATAGTCTAATAAACCCAAGTCTGAAGTTCACAGAAAATTTACAAGTGATGTTACCTAGTATGGATATCCCTCTGTACCGAGCCAAGGGGAGATAGCTGCATGAGGTGCTGTGTGCCCCTATTTGAAAACTACGTTTAATATGGTCCTATGGGACTTGAGAATGCTTGGCCCTGTTGGCTATCACAGCTAGGTGACTTGAGGGCCTATCCTTTGGATGTAAGCCACAAAAGCTGGGGTGCTATATGGGTGGCCAAGCTCCTTCCAGAGAGAAGCTGGAGAATTGCTTTTATTGTTGGAGCAAGCCAGAAGGAGGATCAGAATGCATATTGATGGTGGTTATAGAAATGAAATCATCATGCCCTTATTTACACAAAGTGGGTGAGTATATCTTTTGTTTGTAACCCCTTTCCAGGATCTATCTTGCCCGTGAAAGGGATCAGAAATGGTCATGGTTCCCATCCAGCAACATGCAGAACTCATGCCAAACACTGACCACATGGGGCACTCAGATGCAGGAGATGAACCACAGCATCAAGGAAACAATATGAGGACATATTAGTGGCAGATAATTCTTCAGAGAATGTTAAGGGAAATAAGGGCTTCCTAGAGATACAATTATTAAAGCTAGTACTTAAATTTAACTGTAAGTAGGCATCATAAAGGTGGGTATTTGAATTGAGCAAACTTGACTGATGACTGAAATGAAGGATCTAGATCTCAGTGGGATAAACTCGAGGGGTGCTAATAGCTAACGTGGTTTTTACTCAGCATGCTCCTTTCTCAGTGATACACTTTGAAAACAGAGAGATAGCAGAAATAGCAATTGTCCCAGCACCAAAGTTGAGGACCTTGTGAAGGTAGATGGAATGACTGGCATAGTTAAGAATGTAGGTCAAGGTAGTGGGTTGAAGGTTGAGTCGGCTATATTGGGCAGATACGATAAAGGATATATCGGCTTTCAAAGATGTTTCCAGAGCTCTCCTAGGACATGAACAGGTATGTTCATGCCTCAGCCTTGGAACATCAGCTTTACAACTATTTTCGGATCTCACTTGGTGTGAGTAGGGATTCCCAGTCAACCACTGGGTCTGGCTCTTGTTGGCTCTGGGTCTATTGTTCAAGGAAGCTACAAAATGGCCACTGTCAGTAGGCCCTAAAAAAGCTGTTAATTCTAGACTTTACCTCTTTGATGGGCTTATGATACGGACTCAGGTGGTAATTTTTAAATCCTCAGATTTTACAACTGTATAGGGCTGGGAAAACTTGGTCTGATGGCAGATGTGAGCATTTTGTAAAAACTGCCAGATGATGGCTGCTGATAGAGTAGGATAAGGGGTTGGGAACTGATTTACTTGTGCAATCAAGGGCTTAAAGCCTGGCTATTTAGTATCAACCGTACTCTGGAAGACCTTTTGTTTTCAAATCATTTAAATTAGTTTTTCCTCCCAAGGGCTGCTGATTAACTCGCAAACTACAGAGGAAAGTACAGATGCAACAGGGTAACAGACTGCCCAGGGCCACTGTGGCTGTGAGGGCAGAGCTGGTATGAAAACGGAAATCCCTGGAGGCCTCTCTCAGCCCACAGAGTCCCGAGCTGCTCCCTCCAGCGAGATCTGTGATTCTTAAAGTGACTCTCGCCACAGGCAGTTCACAGATCATCTATTTCGTGTCCACAACTATAAATAATCTCTTGGCAAAATGTATTTGAGCTGCAGAGTAAGTAATAGAGATAAAATGCCTTCATTTGACTCTTGAGTCTGATAAAAACCGGTTTTCTTAAGCCTCCCCTGTACTCAGTGTACAGCTTCTCTGGAGGCCTGTTGGCCTCTAGAATATTCAAGGAAAGATGATTTGTGTTTGAGTGAAAATATGTTCATTTCTTGACTTGGCTTACTAGCATAATGGTCTGAGAAATGTAAGCATGAGACAGCGAATTAAGGCAATGCCCCATATATGACTCTCACATCTGACAACCCAACTGCATAAACTGCTAAGCCTTTTGGTTTTCTTTTTCCTTTAAACCAGTAAGGCTATTGGAAAATATCAAAGTTTTTATTCCTCTTAGCTGTTATCAAATTTTAGAATATAAAGTTATATGGCACTTTTTAAATCACATAATTGATGAATTTTGAGACGATCTATCTGTTTCTATGGCATGTGAGGAGATGAAGGCTGATTTTAACATTTACCATTTGCTATAGACCATTATACTGTTATCGTCTCATATCTGAATAGTCAAAAGGCAATATTACACTGAAAACTGGGAGTATGTTGAGTCCAAGACACATTTATGAAGTATTTATCCTTTGCTTTGAGGGCCTTCCTACTTTATTTTTTTAACATTTTTATTGGAGTATAACTATACTGCAATAGTGTGTTAGTTTCTCCTTTACAACAAAGTGAATCAGTTATACATATACATATGTTCCCACATCTCTTCCCTCTTGCGTCACCCTCCCTCCAACCCCCACATCCCACCCCTCTAGGTGGTCACAAAGCACAGAGGTGATCTCCCTGTGCTAAGTGGCTGCTTCCCACTAGCTATCTAATTTACATTTGGTAGTGTATATATGTCCCTGCCACTCTCTCACTTCATCACATCTTACCCTTCCCCCTCCCCATATCCTCAAGTCCATGCTCTAGTAGGTCTGTGTTTTATTCCCATCCTATCACTAATCTCTTCATGACATTTTTTTTCTTAGATTCCATATATATGTGTTAGCATACAGTGTTTGTTTTTATCCTTCTGACTTACTTCACTCTGTATGACAGACTCCAGGTCTATCCACCTCATTACAAATAACTCAGTTTCATTTCTTTTTATGGCTGAGTAATATTCCATTGTATATATATGTGCCACATCTTCTTTATCCATTCATCTGTTGATGGACACTTAGGTTGCTTCCATGTCCTGGCTATCGTAAATAGAGCTGCAATGAACATTTTGGTACATGACTCTTTTTGAATTATTGTTTTCTCAGGTTATATGCCCAGTAGTGGGATTGCTGGGTCATATGGTAGTTCTATTTGTAGTTTTTTGAAGGAACCTCCATACTGTTCTCCATAGTGGCTGTATCAATTTACATTCCCACCAGCAGTGCAAGAGTGTTCCCTTTTCTCCACACCCTCTCCAGCATTTATTGTTTCTAGAGATTTTTATGATGGCCATTCTGACTGGTGTGAGATGATATCTCATTGTAGTTTTGATTTGCATTTCTCTAATGATTAATGATGTTGAGCATTCTTTCATGTGTTTGTTGGCAATCTGTATATCTTCTTTGGAGAAATGTCTATTTAGGTCTTCTGCCCATTTTTGGATTGGGTTGTTTGTTTTCTTGTTATTGAGCTGCATGAGTTGCTTATCAATTTTGGAGATTAATCCTTTGTCAGTTGCTTCATTTGCAAATATTTTCTCCCATTCTGAGGGTTGTCTTTCGGTCTTGTTTATGGTATCCTTTGTTGTGCAAAAGCTTTTAAGTTTCATTAGGTCCCATTTCTTTATTTTTGTTTTTATTTCCATTTTTCTAGGAGATGGGTCAAAAAGGATCTTGCTGTGATTTATATCATAGAGTGTTCTGCCTATGTTTTCCTCTAAGAGTTTGATATTATCTGGCCTTACATTTAGGTCTTTAACCCATTTTCAGTTTATTTTTGTGTGTGGTCTTAGGGAGTGTTCTAATTTCATACTTATACAGGTAGCTGTCCAGTTTTCCCAGCACCACTTATTGAAGAGGCTGTCTTTTCTCCACTGTATATCCTTCCCTCCTTTATCAAAGATAAGGTGACCATATGTGTGTGGGTTTATCTCTGGGCTTTCTATCCTGTTCCATTGATCTATATTTCTGTTTTTGTGCCAGTACCAGACTGTCTTGATTACTGTAGCCTTGTAGTAGAGTCTGAAATCAGGGAGCCTGATTCCTCCAGCTCCATTTTTCATTCTCAAGATTGCTTCGGCTATTCGGGGTCTTTTGTGTTTCCATACAAATTGTGAAATTCTTTGTTCTAGTTCTGTAAAAAATGCCAGTGGTAATTTGATAGGGATGGCATTGAATCTGTAGATTGCTTTGGGTAGTAGAGTCATTTTCACAATGTTGATTCTTCCAGTCCAAGAACATGGTATATTTCTCCACCTATTTGTATCATCTTTAATTCTCTCATCAGTGTCTTATAGTTTTCTGCATACAAGTTTTTGTCTCCTTAGGTAGGTTTATTCCTAGATATTTTATTCTTTTTTTTGCAGTGGTAAATGGGAGTGTTTTCTTAAGTTCACTCTCATATTTTTCATCATTAGTGTATAAGAATGCCAGAGATTTCTGTGCATTAATTTTGTATCCTGCTACTTTACCAAATTCATTGATTAGCTCTAGTAGTTTTCTGGTAGCATCTTTAGGATTCTCTATGTATAGTATCATGTCATCTGCAAACAGTGACAGCTTTAGTTCTTCTTTTCCTATTTGGATTCCTTTTATTTCTTTTTTTTTCTCTGATTGCTGTGGCTAGAACTTCCAAAACTATGTTGAATAAGAGTGGTAAGAGTGGGCAACCTTGTCTTGTTCCTGATCTTAGTGGAAATGGTTTCAGTTTTTCACCATTGAGAACAATGCTGGCTGTGGGTTTGTCATATATGGCCTTTATTATGTTGAGGAAAGTTCCCTCTATGCCTACTTTCTGCAGGGTTTTTATCATAGATGAGTGTTGAATTTTGTCAAAAGCTTTCTCTGCATCTATTGAGATGATCATATGGTTTTTCTCCTTCAGTTTGTTGATATGGTGTATCACGTTGATTGATTTGTGTATATTGAAGAATCCTTGCATTCCTGGAATAAACCCCATTTGATCATGGTGTATGATCCTTTTAATGTGCTGTTGGATTCTGTTTGCTAGTATTTTGTTGAGGATTTTTGCATCTATGTTAATCAGTGATATTGGCCTGTAGTTTTCTTTCTTTGTGACGTCTTTGTCTGGTTTTGGTATCGGTGATGGTGGCCTCATAGAATGAGTTTGGGAGTGTTCCTCCCTCTGCTAGCTTTTGGAAGAGTTTGACAAGGATAGGTGTTAGCTCTTCTCTAAATGTTTGATAGAATTCGCCTGTGAAGCCATCTGGTCCTGGGCTTTTATTTGTTGAAAGATTTTTAATCACAGTTTCAATTTCATTGCTTGTGATTGGTCTGTTCATATTTTCTATTTCTTCCTGGTTCAGTCTTGGCAGGTTGTGCATTTCTAAGAATTTGTCCATTTCTTCCAGGTTGTCCATTTTATTGGCATAGAGTTGCTTGTAGTAATCTCTAATAATCTTTTGTATTTCTGCAGTGTCAGTTGTTACATCTCCTTTTTCATTTCTAATTCTATTGATTTGAGTCTTCTCCCTTTTTTTCTTGATGAGCCTGGCTAATGGTTTATCAATTTTATTTATCTTCTCAAAGAACCCGATTTTAGTTTTATTGATCTTTGCTATTGTTTCCTTCATTTCTTTTTCATTTATTTCTGGTCTGATCTTTATGATTTCTTTCCTTCTGCTAAATTTGGGGGGTTTTTTTGTTCTTCCTTCTCTAATTGCTTTAGGTGCAAAGTTAGGTTGTTTATTCTAGATGTTTCCTGTTTCTTAAGGTATGATTGTATTGCTATAAACTTCCCTCTTAGAACTGCTTTTGCTGTATCCCATAGGTTTTGGATTGTTGTGTCTCCATTGTCATTTGTTTCTAAGTATTTTTTGATTTCCTCTTTGATTCTTCAGTGATCACTTCGTTATTAAGTAGTGTAATGTTTAGCCTCCATGTGTTTGTATTTTTTACAGATCTTTTCCTGTAATTGATATCTAGTCTCATAGCGTTGTGGTGGGAAAAGATACTTGATACGATTTCAATTTTCTTAAATTTGCCAAGGCTAGGTTTGTGACCCAATATATGATCTCTCCTGGAGAATGTTCCATGAGCACTTGAGAAAAATGTGTATTCTGTTGTTTTTGGATGGAATGTCCTATAAATATCAATTAAGTCCATCCTGTGTAATGTATCATTTAAAGCTTGTGTTTCCTTATTTATTTTCATTTTGGATGATCTGTCCATTGGTGACAGTGGGGTGTTAAAGTCCCCTACTATGAGTGTGTTACTGTTGATTTCCCCTTTTATGGCTTATGTAATATTTGCCTTATGTATTGAGGTGCTCCTATGTTGGGTGCATAAATATTTACAATTGTTATATCTTCTTCATGGATCAATCCCTTGATCATTATGTAGTGTCCTTCTTTGTCTCTTGTAATGGTTTTTATTTTAAAGTCTATTTTGTCTGATATGAGAATTGCTACTCCAGCTTTCTTCTGATTTCCATTTGCATGGAATATCTTTTTCCATCCCCTCACTTTCAGTCTGTTGTGTCCCTAGGTCTGAAGTTGGTCCCTTGTAGACAGTATATATATGGGTCTTGTTTTTGTATCCATTCAGCCAGTCTGTGTCTTTTGGTGGGAGCATTTAATCCATTTACATTTAAGGTAATTATTGATATGTATGTTCCTATTACCATTTACTTGTTTTGGGTTGTTCTTGTAGGTCTTTTACTTCTCTTGTGTTTCTTGCCTAGAGAAGTTCCTTTAGCATTTGTTGTAAAGCTCGTTTGGTGGTGCTGAGCTCTCTCAGCTTTTGCTTGTCTGTAAAGGTTTTAATTTCTCTATCAAATCTGAATGAGATCCTTGCTGGGTAGAGTAATCTTGGTTGCAGGTTTTTTTCCTTCATCACTTTAAATATGTTCTGCCACTCCCTTCTGGCTTGTAGGGTTTCTGCTGAAAAATCAGATGTTAACCCTATGGGGATTCCCTTGTGTTATTTGTTGTTTTTTCCTTGCTGCTTTTAATATGTTTTCTTTGTATTTAATTTTTGATAGTTTGATTATTATGTGTCTTGGCGTGTTTATCCTTGGGTTTATCCTGTATGGGACTCTCTGTGCTTCCTGGACTTGATTGACTATTTCCTTTCCTATATTAGGGAAGTTTTCAACTATAATCTCTTCAAATATTTTCTCAGTCCCTTTCTTTTTCTCTTCTTTTTCTGGGACCCCTATAATTCGAATGTTGGTGTGTTTAATGTTGTCCCAGAGGTCTCTGAGACTGTCCTCAGTTCTTTTCATTCTTTTTTCTTTCTTCTGCTCTGCAGTAGTTATTTCCACTATTTTATCTTCCAGGTCACTTATCCATCCTTCTGCCTCAGTTATTCTGCTATTGATCCCATCTAGAGTATTTTTCATTTCATTTATTGTGTTGCTCATCGTTGCTTGCTTCCTCTGTATTTCTTCTAGGTCCTTGTTAACTGTTTCTTGCAATTTGTCTATTCTGTTTCCAAGATTTTGAATCATCTTTACTATCATTATTCTGAATTCTTTTTCAGGTAGACTGCCTGTTTCCTCTTCATTTGTTAGGTCTGGTGTGTTTTTATCTTGCTCCTTCATCTGCTGTGTGTTTTTCTGTCTTCTCATTTTGCTTATCTTACTGTGTTTGGGGTCTCCTTTTTGCAGGCTGCAGGTTCGTAGTTCCCGTTGTTTTTGGTGGCTGTCCCCAGTGGCTAAGGTTGGTTCAGTGGGTTGAGTAGGTTTCCTGGTTGGGGGGACTAGTGCCTCTGTTCTGGTGGATGAGGCTGGATCTTGTCTTTCTGGTGGGCAAGTCCACGTCTGGTGGTGTGTTTGGGGATGTTGGTAGCCTTATTATGATTTTAGGCAGCCTCTCTGCTAATGGATGGGGCTGTAGACATGTCTTGCTCTTTGTTGGGCATAAGGTGTCCAGCACTGTTTGTTGCTGGTCCTTGAGTGAAGCTGGGTCTTGGTATTGAGATGGAGATCTCTGGGAGATTTTCACTGTTTGATACTTCATGGAGCTGGGAGGTCTCTTGTGGACCAGTGTCCGGAGGTTGGTTCTCCCACCTCAGAGACACAGCCCTGACGCCTGGCTGGAGCGCCAAGAGCCTTTAATCCACACGGCTCAAAATAAAAAGGAGAAAAAATAGAAAGGAAAGGAAGGAAGGAGGGAGGGAGGGAAGGAAGGAAGGAAGAAAGGAAGGGAGGAAGGAAGAAAGGAAGGAGGAGAGTAAGGAAGGGAGGATGGAAGGGAGGAAGGAAGGGAGGATGGAAGGAAAGAAGAAAGGAAGGAAGGAGGGAAGAAAGGAAGAAATAAAGGGAGAAGCAAAATAAAGTAGGATAAAATATAGTTATTAAAATAAAAAATAAGTATTAAGAAGAAAAATTTCTATTTAAAAAAAACAAAAAATCGGGTCGGTCTAACCCTAGGACAAATGGTGCAAGCAAAGCTATACAGACAAAATCTCACACAGCAGCACACACATACACACTCACAAAAAGAAAAAAGGGGAAAATAATAGTATATCTTGCTCCCAAAGTCCACCTCCTCAACTTGGGATATTTTGTTGTCTATTCAGGTTTTCCACAGATGCAGGGCACTTCAAGTTGATTGTGGAGCTTTAATCCACTGCTTCTGAGGCTGCTGGGAGAGACCTCCCCCTCTCCTCTTTTTTCGCACAGCTCCTGGGGTTCAGCTTTGGACTTGGCCCCGCCTCTGTGTGCAGGTCGTCTGAGGGCGTCTGCCCTTCTCTCAGACAGGACGGGGTTAAAGGAGCAGCTGATTTGGGGGCTCTGGCACAGGCCGGGGGGAGGGAGGGGCACGGATGCGGGGCGAGCCCGCGGTGGCAGAGGCCGGCGTGACGCTGCATAGGCCCAAGGCATGCTGCACGTTCTCCCGGGGAAGCTGTCCCTGTATCCTGGGACCCCGGCAGTGGTGGCCTGCACAGGCTCCCGGGAAGGGAGGTGTGGAGAGTGACCTGTGCTCGCACACAGGCCTCTTGGTGGCGGCAGCAGCAACCCTAGCGTCCCACACCCGTCTCTACTGTCCGTGCCGACTGCCACGGCTCGCGCCCATTTCTGGAGCTCCTTTAGGAGGTGCCCTTAATCCCCTCTCCTCGCGCCCCAGGAAGGAAAGAGGCAAGAAAAAGTCTCCTGTCTGTTCGGCAGCTCCGCGCCCGTTTCTGGAGCTCTTTTACGAGGTGCCCTTAATCCCCTCTCCTCTTGTACCAGGAGACAAAGAGGCAAGAAAAAAGTCTCTTGTCTCTTCGGCAGCTCTGCGCCCGTTTCTGGAGCTCCTTTAAGCGGCGCGCTTAAACCCCTCTCCTCGTGCACCAGGAAGCAAAGAGGGAAGAAAAGGTCTCTTGCCTCTTCAGCAGCTCCAGACTTCAACCGGACTCCCTCCCGGCTAGCCGTGGTGCACTAACCCCTTCAGGCTGTTTTCACTCTGCCAACTCCAGTCCTTTCCTTGGGATCCCACCGAAGCCGGAGCCTTAGCTCCCAGACCCTGCCCGCCACGGCGGGGGAGCAGACAAGCCTCTCGGGCTGGTGAGTGCTGGTCGGCACCGATCCTCTGCGGGAATCTCTCCGCTTTGCCCTCCGCACCCTGTTGCTGCGCTCTCCTCCGCGGCTCCGGAGCTTCCCCCTCTGCCACCCGCAGTCTCCGCCCGCGAAGGGGCTTCTAGTGTGTGGGAATCTTTCCTCCTTCACGGCTCCCTCCCACTGGTGTAGGTCCCGTCCCTATTCTTTGTCTCTGTTTATTCTTTTTTTCTTTTGCGCTACCCAGGTACGTGGTGGGGTTTCTTGCCTTTTGGGAGGTCTGAGGTCTTCCGCCAGCACTCGGTGGGTGTTCTATAGGAGAAGTTCCACGTGTAGATGTATTTCTGATGTTATCTGTGAGGAGGAAGGTGATCCCCGCGTCTTACTCTTCTGCCATCTTCTCGCCTCTCCTCTTCCTACTTCTTTTTCTTTACTCCTGTCCTTACTTCCTCACACCTCTGGCTGCTCTAACCCTGATTTTTAAGTTCAACCTAAGCATGGCTTTACCTAAAGCCTTTCTTCTCATATTCCAAAACTGCTCTTCTGTTTTCTAAGCTTCTTGCTATTAAAGTACTCATTACTCTGGGGATATCGCAACTGGAGTTTAGGAGGGAAGTAATTTAAGACAGCAAGTGCACTCTCCATAAAGGACTTAATGGTTAAACTAATTCTGTTAGAGTTATTTACCTTTCAAAATGGGCTTGTTAACCAAAATGAATCTTGATTTGGTAGAATTTCTCGCCTGAGAAGCGGGAATGAGACATAGTTAGGCAGTGCGGAGAAGAGATTTTAGGGCAGTGGGGTCCTCTCACTCCTTGTTTATTATATGTACTTATACACAAGGTTAGATAACTGCAAATATTGATCAAATTGTTTATAATTTCATCATTACTGCCCTGTAGAATATTGATCAATACAAATAGATAATTTTGAGATGACATCGATGAAGATTTAATAAGAAGCCTTTACCTTGTTGGTCTGGTTCCCATCTCAGAGACAGTCACGCACGGGGCAAGGTAGATGACTTGTTTAGTTTCTAAGGTACTCCTAAGTGTTCTGCCTTGCTTGGTATGGTACCCTTCTCACCCTGCTTGAAGTTCACACTATAGGTCACTAGTGGGTTATAAAACAAATAGAAATAAGCTCTAATTTTTAGTAGTGGTTTTCTCTCCCTCTTCTACTGGTACGTGGTGAATTGATGGCATTCACCACTTGGTGACTTAGATTTTACAGGAATGAGATATAAAATAATTCTAGGCTATGGTTTTCTCAGAGCTGTGATAGGATGACAGCATATATTCAAAGGAACTGGTTGAAAGCCAGAGGAGAAAAGGAAGCGTGATGGCATACTTCACTCCTATCATATTACCCCCACAGGGACATGCAGATATGGGCTTAGGTGAAATGGAAAAAATTTGGTGTCTATTACTTAGGATTTCAATTCATTGTTCACATTCCTTTGAATTTCTTAATAAAGAAAAAGACCAATTTGGTTTTCAGAAACTTGAGAAAATCTACTATATTTGTGAAGCCAACACACCTCATGGGAAACAGGCAACTGGATAACCTAAGAGTATTTGAAAACTACGTCTGTTGGATAGAAAACATGTATAGGTCATAGAAATCACTACTTAAATTAGTCTAACATAAATATTTCAGCCTCCAGACAATATGGTTACTTGAGAGGGTGTGGTATGAAGGAAAATATTTACAAGAGACAAGAGGAGTCAATGACTTTGACTTTCATTCAAACACATTTATCCTAGCAAGTCCTTATTCATATTCTCCTTATGAGCTCAAGGCACCTTCTAATGTTCAATTCTTGCCCATAAGGAATAGGTATTTCTTAGTATCTTGGCAGCAACTGTATAGTTTGTATTTTACCTTATAGGCAATGCTAACAGATCAGATGAACACTAAAATGGCTTATCTACTCTAGGAAGGTAAATATCATCTAAAGTGATAGGGAGTACAGTTTATTATGAGTTAGTGATGTTTACTAGATGAAGAAAATTAAAGACCTGACATTTCTTGAGACTAAATGGCAGAGAATTTTATATTGCCCAATTTTTTTTTTTTTTATTGCCCAATTTTGAACAAAATTGGGAAAATAATTTTAATTGGTGCAGATTTGAATTCAAACCCCAGCTGCTTTCAGGTAGTGGTCTAGGATAGAGTTTCTAAAATAACTCTGCTGCCCTACATTCTGCTATAGTTCAGATGGATCCGGGAAGACTAGATTTGTCCTGGAAGAAAAGCCCTTGTATAACTTGAGATTCCTAGAAAACTTGCTCACACCTGGTGGTGATGGGAAGAGTTTTGCAAACTTGCTCTACCAAAGGAGAAAGTGCAGGTGACTGCACTGTCACATCTCCTTCCCCCTGGATCTCCAGGTTCTTCAGTGAACTGAATGGTCTTCTCTGGAACAGGGAGGGAAATAGCCAATTTGGGAGGAGGGGTATGGTCACAGTATAGAACAAATGACATTTCTTCCTTGCATTGCCTGGCACACTGCCTTCTTGGAACACATACATATAGACAGTTGTCACACATCTTAATTATCAATATATGGAGCACAACTGTAGATGATACAGAGTACATATTTGCTTCTCTTTGGAAATATTTGATAGAAAACATGTTAACATCAATCTGAAATCTCAGAGTTCTTGTGATATACTGAAAATATCTTATGGATATGAAATATATGCTTTGAACTGCGTTCTAACACCCTGCTTTCTTTTCCTCACAGAGCTAGCACCAATGCTAAGATCATTAAAAGAGTTACTTCCAGTTAATATATGAATCTCCTACTATTGTCTCTGCTCCCACTGTTTTTGGAGTTTTGAACCAAACCACATTTACTATCAGCCAACTCAAGGAGAAATAAACTTTGTTTATAATTACATGTCACAATACATTTTGATGTTCCTTGTCTATTCCTTGACCTAAATCAGCTGGCCTGATAATACTCTATAATATTTGTTTTTCTTCATTGCACTTGCTAGTTTACTATCTAGTTAATTATCTAATTTATTCACCTTGTTTATTGTTTGTATGTGCTAACAAAATGTGAGCTTCTTGGGGGCAGAAACCATGGCTGTCTTACTTGCCATCATATTCTGAGACAGTAGAACAGTTTTTGGTCTACAGTAGGCACAAAATAAATATTGATCAAATGAAGTAATGACACAAAGCTAGAAATATTGTCCTCAACTGAACAGACAAATGAATGAATAAACCCAATGCTACTGTTTCTGTCCTCATCTGATTTGACTTTCCCAGAGCTCTTGAAATAATTTATTATCCCTTCCATAACGAAGCACACACTGCCCTTGGATTCTACGATAGGACATTGTTTTGTCTCCTCAGACTCTTCTGCCTCTGCTTCCTCTACTGACCTCTAAATATTTGAACTCTCCTGGACTCTGCTCTGAGCCCTCTCTTGTTCTTAAATTCACTCTCTTCATGAGATATCTGTTTCCTTGGCCTTAATTACCTCATAGATGCTGACAACTCCCAAATATATACAACCAGCCAGGATTTCTCCCTTGGACTCCAGACTTGAATATGCAACTTTCTGCTTGATCTGCATTTGAATGTCTCACAGCTTTCTTAAAATTAATTTTTAAATCAAACTCTTAAACTGTCATGCAGCCACCCTCACTAACCAACCAGTGAATGAAAAAATGAACAAACAAAACAGTAATCAAACAAAATCCTCCTTTCCCTGTCCTGGCTTTATAAATGAGACCACCTCCCACACAATAACTCAGATGAGAAACTTAGGAGTCATTCTCAAGTTATTCTTTCCTTAACTCACATACCTACTTGATCTGAATGTCCTATTGTTTCTACCACCAAAAATTATCTGGAAATTTTATCTTTTCTTTGTCTACTGCTGGTGGATTTCCTTCCACTTTTATTCTTTTTAACTAAAAACATTTTTTAAATTGAGGTATAGTTTATATACAACATTATATTCGTTTCACCTGTACAACACACTGATTTGACATTTATATACATTATGAATTGATCATCATGGTAAGTCTAGTAACCATCTGTCACCATAAAAAGTTATTAAAATAGTATTGACTCTATTCCCCATGCTGTACATTATATCCCCATGACTTATTTATTTTATAACTGGAAGTTTGTGTTTCTTAATTCCTACACCTATTATGCCCCACTCCCCACCCCTATTCCCTCTGGCAAACCACCACTTTGTTTTCTGTATCTGAGTCTCTTTCTGTTTTGTTTTGTTTTTTAGATTCCACATATGAATAAAATTGTACGGTGTTTGTCTTCATCTTATTTTGCTTAGCATAATACCCTCTAGGTCCATCCATGTTGTTGCAAATAGCAAGATTTCATTCTTTTTATGGCTGGTAATATTCCATTCTGTGTGTTGTGTATGGTTGTGTGTGTGTGTATCACACTTTCTTTATCCATTTATTCATAGATGGACACTTAGGTTGCTTCCATATCTTGGCTATTATGAACAATGCTGCAATGAACATAAGGGTGCATATATCTTTTCAAATTAGTATTTTCTGTTTTTTAATACCCAGAATTAGAATTGCTAATTTGTATGGTAATTCCATTTTTAAATTTTTGAGGAAGCTTTCCATAGTGGCGGCACGAATTTACATTCCCACCCACAGTGCACAAGGATTTCCTTTTCCCCACTACCTTGCAAACACTTGTTATTTGTTGTCTTTTTTATAATACCCATACTGATGGGTATGAGGTGATATCTCAATGTGGCTGTGGTTTTGGTTTGCATTTCCCTCATGATTAGTGATGTTGAGCATCTTTTCATGTGTCTGTTGGCCATCTGTATGTATTCCTTGGAAAAATGTCTATTCAGGTCCTCTGCCCATTTTTTAATCTGATTTGCTTTTGGATATTGAGTTGTGTGAGTTCTTTATATATTTTGGATATTAACCCCTTATCATATATATTATTTGCAAATATCTTCTCCCATTGAGTAGGTTACCTTTTCATTTTGTTGATGGTTTCCTTCACTGTGCAAAAGATTTCTAGTTTGATGTAGTCCCATTTGTTTATTTTTGCTTTTGTTGCCCTTGCCTGAGGAGACATGTCCAAAAAAAATATTATTAAGACTGATGGCAAAGAGCATACTGCCTGTGTTTTCTTCTAGGAGTTTTATTGTTTCATGTCTTACATTTCAGTCTTCAATCCACTTAGAGCTTTGTTTTGTGTATGGTGTAAGAAAGTAGTCCAGTTTCATTATTTTGCATGTAGCTGTTCACTTTTCCCAACACTGTTTATTGAAGAGACCAGCTTTTCCCCACTGTATATTCTTGGCTCCTTTGTTGTAAAGCAATTGATCCTGTAAACATGAGTTTATTTCTGGGCTCTCTATTCTGTTCCACTGATCTATATGTCTATTTTTGTGCACGTACCATAGAGTTTTGATACTATAGCTTTGTAGTATAGTTTGAAATCAGGAAATATGATACCTCCAGCTTTATTCTTTCTCAAGATTGCTTTGACTATTTGAGATCTTTAGTGGTTCCATACAAATTTTGGGATTTTTTTGTCCCAGTTTTGTGAAAAATGTCATTCGTGTTTTGATACAGATTGCATGGAATATGTAGATTGCTTATGGAAACTGTAACAATATTAATTCTTCCAATCCATGAGCACCATATAACTTTGCATTTATTTGTGTTATGTATGGCTGTTAGCATAATGGACACTATCTTGGGTCCTTACAGTTTCTCCTGTCCTTCTGCTGACCCTACCCAGGACTGTACTGTGCAGTAAATTACCACTCTGTCATCAGGGGCATTTTAGTTAATAGATATGTTTAATAATCATTAGGACCAGGTGGCTTCTATGCTCTGTTAGTCCCCATACCATGATTAAAACCTTCACTGATGTGTTCCTAGTGCCCACAAGAGTAGTTATCCATTCATAAATCTTGACTTAGGAATGCACATACTGTTTCAAAGTACCTACCGCCATCCTCTAGGTTAACTGGTTTTTAGTGTCAAGGTGACTAAGTTCAGTGGGCACTTTTCATTTCCTCTGTCCTCCAACAGCATCATGTTCAGTTTCTTTCATCAGTGCCTTATAGTTTTCAGAGTACAAGTCATTCACCACCTTGGTTAAATTTATTCCTAAGTGTTTTATTCTTTTTGATGCAATTGTTGAATGGGATTATTTTCTTAATTTCTCTTTATGACAATTTGTTATTAGTGTATAAAGATGCAACATATTTCTATGTATTTATTTTGTATTCTGCAACTTTACTGAATTCATTTCTTAATTCTAGTAGTTTTTTGATGAGGATTTTCTATATATAGTATCATGTTATCTGAAAACAGTGACAGCTTTACTTCTTTCCAAATTGGATGCCTTTTATTTTATTTTAATTTTTTTCTTGTCTGATTGCTGTGGCTAGGACTAGCAATACTATGTTGAATAAAAGTGGTGAGAGTGGACATCCTTGTCTTGTTCCTCATCTTAGGGGAAAAGCTTTCAGCTTTTCACTGTGTTTGTCATATATGGCCTTTATTATGTTGAGGTATGTTTCCTCCATACACATTCTGAGAAATTTTATAATAAGTGAATGTTGAATTTTGTCATTTTATTCCATTTAGTTCAGAAAAGATACTTGACATGATTTAAATCTTCTTAAATTTATTGAGACTTATTTGTGGTCCAGCATGTGACCTGTCCTGGAGAATATTCCAAGTGCAATTAAAAAGAGTGTGTACCGGGCTTCCCTGGTGGCGCAGTGGTTGAGAATCCGCCTGCCGATGCAGGAGACACGGGTTCGTGCCCTGGTCCGGGAAGATCCCACATGCCGCGGAGCAACTAAGCCCGTGAGCCATGGCCGCTAGGCCTGCGCGTCCGGAGCCTGTGCTCCGCAACGGGAGAGGCCACAACAGTGAGAGGCCCGCATACCGCAAAAAAAAAAAAAAAAAAAAAGAGTGTGTACCAATACCTTACTGTCTTGATTACTGTAGCTTTGTAGTATAGTTCAAAGTTGGGTAGCCTGATTCCTCCAGCTCCATTTTTCTTTCTCAAGATTGCTTTGGCTATTCAGTTCTTTACTGTTTCCATAAAAATTGTAAAAATTTTTGTTCTAATTCTGTGAAGAATGCCATTGGTAGTTTGATAGGGATTGCATTGAATCTGTAGATTGCTTTGAGTAGTATAGCCATTTTCACAATACTGATTCTTCCAATCCAAGAACATGGTATATCTCTCCATCTGTTTATGTCATCTTTGATTTATTTCATCAGTGTTTTATAGTTTTCTGAGTACAAGCCTTTTGCCTCCTTAGGTAGGTTTATTCCTAGGTATTTTATTCTTTTTGTTGCAATGGTAAATGGGCTTTATTCCTTAATTTCTCTTTCTGATTTTTCATTGTTAGTGTATAGGAGTGCCAGAGATTTCTGTGCATTAATTTTGAATCCTGCAACCTTACCAAATTCATTGATTAGTTCTAGTAGTTTTCTGGTGTCATCTTTAGGATTTTCTATGTATTGTATCATGTCATCTGCAAACAGTGACAGTTTTACTTGTTTTCCAGTTTGGATTCCTTTCATTCGTTCTTCTTCTCTGATTGTCATAACTAGGACTTCCAAACCTATGTTGAATAAGAGTGGTGGGATTGGACATCCTCGTTCCTCATCTTGTGGAAATGCTTTCAGTTTTTCACCATTGAGTATGATGTTTGCTGTGGGTTTGTCATATATGGTCTTTATTATATTGAGGTAGGTTCACTCTATGCCCATTTTCTGGAGAGTTTTTACCATAAATTGGTGTTGAATTTTGTCAAAAGCTTTTTCTGCATCTATTGAGACAATCATATGGTTTTTAATACTTAATTTGTTAATATGGTGTATCACATTGATTGATTTGTATATATTGAAGAATCTTTGCATTCCTGGGATAAATCCCACTTTATCATGGTGTATGATCCTTTTAATGTGTTGTTGATTCTGTTTGCTAGTATTTTGTTGAGGATTTTTGCATGTAGATCAATGGTACAGGATAGAAAGCCCAGAGATAAACCCATGCACATACGGTTACCTAATTTATGACAAAGGAGGCAAGAACATACAATGGAGAAAAGATAGCCTCTTCAATAAGTGGTGCTGGGAAAACTGGACAGCTACATGTAAAAGAATGAAATTAGAACACTCCATAACACCATACACAAAAATAAGCTCCACTTGGATTAAAGACCTAAATGTAAGACCTGACACTATAAAACATTTAGAAGAAAACACAGGAAGAACACTGTTTGACATAAACCACAGCAAGATCATTTTTAACCCACTTCCTAGAGTAATGAAAATAAATAAATGGGACCTAATTAAACTTAAAAGCTTTTGCACAGCAAAGGAAACCATAAACAAGACAAAAAGACAACCCTCAGAATGGGAGAAAATATTTGCAAATGATGCAATGGACAAAGCATTAATCTCCAAAACTTACAAGCAGCTCATGCAGCTCAATATTTAAAAAACAAACAACCCAATCCAAAAATGGGCAGAAGACCCAAATAGACATTTCACCAAAAAAAAAAAAAAAAAAAAAAAAAAAAAAAACCATACCGATGGCCAAGAGATGCATGAAAAGATGCTCAGCATCACTAATTATTAGAAAAATGCAAATCAAAACTACAATGAGGTATCACCTCACACCAGTTAGAATGGGCATCATCAGAAAATCTACAAACAACAAATGCTGGAGAGGGTGTGGTGAAAAGGGGACCCTCTTGCACTGTTGGTGGGAATGTAAACTGATACAGCCACTATGGAGAAGAGTATGGTTGTTCTTTAAAAAACTAAAAATAAAACGACCGTATGACCCAACAACCCCACTACTAGGCATATACCCTAAGAAAAACATAATTCAGAAGGACACATGTACCACAGTGTTCATTGCAACATTATTTACAATAGCCAGGACATGGAAATAACCTAAATGTTGAACAATAAATGATTGGATAAAGAAGATGTGGTACATATATACAGTGGAATATTACTCAGCTATAAAAACGAATGAAATTGGGTCATTTGTAAAGATGGGATGGACCTAGAGTCTGTCATACAGAGTGAAGTAAGCCAAAAGGAGAAAAACAAATATTGTATATTAATACATATATGTGGAATCTAGAAAAATGGTACAGATGAACCTATTTGTAGGGCAGATATAAAGACATAGACATAGAGAATGGACATGTGGACACAGGGGGAAAGGGAAGGGTAGGATGAATTGGGAGATTAGGTTTGACATAAATACACTATCATGTGTAAAATGGATAGCTAGTGGGAAGCTGCTGTATAGCACAGGGAGCTCAGCTCAGTGCTCTGTGATGACCTAGATGGGTGGGATGGGGGGAGGGAGGGAGGTCCAAGAGGGAGGGGATATAGGTATACATATAGCTGATTCACTTCATTGTACAGCAGAAACTAACACAACATTGTAATGTGTCTTTTAAGGCCAATGTTTCCTTATTGATTTTTGCTGGATGAGCTATCCATTGGTGCAGGTGGGTGTTAAAGTCCCCTACTATTATTGTGTTAGTGTCAATTTCTCCTTTTATACCTGTTAGTATTTACTTTATGCATTTAGGTGTTCCTTTGTTGGGTGCATAGATATTTATAAGTGTTGTATCCTCTTGTTGCGTTGATCCCCCTTTATCATTATGCAATGCCCTTCTTTGTTTCTTGTTGCAGTCTTTGTTTTGGTCTATTTAGTCTGATAGAAGTACTGCTACCCCAGCTTTCTTTTTGTTTCCATTAATATGGAATATATTTTCACTGCTTCATTTTCAGTCTATGTGTGTCTTTAAAACTAAAGTGGGTCTCTCATAAGTAGCATATATGTGGATCTTGCCTTTTTTATCCATTCAGTCACAATGTCTTTTGATTGGCACATTTAGTCCATTCACATTTAAAGTAATTTTTGTTAGGTATGTACTTATGCCATTTTGTGAATTGTTTTCTGGTTTTTCTTATATTTCTTCTTGTTCCTTTCTTCTCTTGTGATTTGAAAACTTTCTTTAGTGGTACATTTGTATTCTTTTCTCTTAATTTTTTATGTATCTGTCGTATTTTTTTGGTTTGTGGTTACCCAAAGGTTCATATATAACAACCTATGTATATAGCAGTCTATTTTAAGTGGATGGTCAGTTATGTATGAGTTCTAAAAGCAACTGCATTTTTACATCACCCACTCCATATTTTATGTTTTTGACATCATATTTTACATTTTTAAATTTTGTGTATCACTTAACTATCACTTTAGATATGCAGTAAATCATCCGTATCTCTCTTTATCTGAGGTTTTGTCTTGTTCTTTCGTTTGGAAGGTATTCCTTTGTCTCTTCATTTTGGCTAACTGGCTTTTTCTATGTACTAGGTATATCAGCTACGTCTCCTGTTCATGAGGCAATGGTCTTATGTAGAAGGTGTCCTGTGAGACCCAGTGTTGCAATTCCCCCTGATCACTGGAACCAGGTCTCCAGGGGTAATCCCCTGTGTAAGCTATATATGGTCACTTAGTGTGGGTGGGCCACAATTGCTGTGGGCTCCTCCCACTTTTAATAATGCTGTACCATTATAATTTCTACTCTTGACCTGCAGCATTTCATTCCACATGGCAGTCATAAATGAGATGCTGCTGCTCCCTGGCTTAAAGCCCTCCTTGATTTGACACTCCTAACTGTGGCTTATGAGGCCATAAAAGATATCATCCCAGCCCCTTTTTCTAGTCCCTTCCTCACCCATCATGCGTTAGTTACACCAAACCTTTTTCTGTTCCTTGTAATTGTCTAGCTCTTGCCAACCTCAGAATTTTTACCCAGGTTAATTCTTACATGAATTATTTCTTCTGCTCATTATTGAGCTGAATTCTTATCTATTCAAGTCTCAGAAGAATGTTCAGATGGCCCATGTATACGGGGTTTTTCTTCCTATCCTACTACTGTAGTCTCTTTCTCTAGACCCTCTTCATTTGAAATTTTATATTGTGGAAATCATAACAGCTATTCACTGAATATTTTTTACTTTCTTCCATCTGAGCATATTGTGGGGTTGCACTACTTTACTCTTTCAATTTATGTATGTGTATGCGACTTGCTTTGCAAAATGAAACATAAGAAGGAGAGATGTGAGTCACGCATGAACAGAAACTTTAAGATCACTGTGGGATTTGCCACACTCATTTCCCACTGCTGTGGAGATTGTAGGAAGCACATGATAAGATAAAGCCTCTGTCAGCCTGAGTCCCTGAGTGACAAAGATGTGCAGACCCTTCCTATAGACTTCTGCAGAGAAATCTGCATGAGCAAGGGAAAAAGCTTTGCTGGTGTCAAGCCACTGAGATGTGAGGGTTGCTCATTAACAAAGCATAATCTGACCCTTCCTGACCAATGCATACACTAACTTGCTTCATTTCTTCATTATCTTTATCCCACTAGACTATTAAATTTAGAAGAACAGGAACCATGCTTGTTTTATTTATCAATGAATATTTAGAGATTAACTAAATGCATAACACAGTAGGCACTTTAAAAATAATTTTTAGTGAATGAAAGAACAAATGAAAGTCCCCCGACCTTGATTGTAAATGTGACCTGAAAAACATGTTATAAACATTTTGATGAAGTATTATACATAGTAATGCTAGCATGTATTTGGACGGTACTTAACAAAATCCCATAAAACATATTCACCCATTTACAAATCTATTATGCTTCAACATCTGGTATATGTGGTAAATG
Organism: Kogia breviceps; assembly: GCF_026419965.1. NCBI lineage: Eukaryota > Metazoa > Chordata > Mammalia > Artiodactyla > Physeteridae > Kogia > Kogia breviceps. The sequence continues at coordinate 50,958,261 of NC_081317.1, read as the reverse complement.
CCAAAAGTACATAAGAGTATATAGATAAAGGCATGGTGGTCACCTATTGAATTGTTAAGGATGCAGTACAGTGTGTGGAAATAATTAATTCAAAATAAATCCTCTAATATACGTGCTACCACTGCTTCCCTGTTCCTCCATGCTGATTTTGTAATATAGGTGGACTTCTTAGGACTTCTGTCCTTGATTTAAAGGGAACAGGACACCTCCTCTCTAGAATGATGGTAACAGGAATGGCACTGAGAGGATGGTGGCAGACAGGGAGTAAATGTTTTGGCTGGGTGCAAGAGATTCTGTCAGATACCACGAGATTAACAAATTCTTATAATTCCAGAGTTAAAATTTTTATTATTATCAGTATAGTTCTTTTGGCAGCATTGTCTCAGTTGCTTCTCTAAATAAAAACATAATCAGATAACTGAGGCATGTAGACATGACTAGCTCCACTTTTCATTTGAGAAAATTGAGATTCATAGAGCCCACGGTATGATGAGTAAGTGGCACAGCTGAAGCTTAACCACAGACCTTTGCCTCTAATCACTGCAATCAATTTTTTGGTGAGCTTATATATACAAAATATTTTATTGGATATTTATCAATAGATAACAATAGTATTCCTGTTGTACAGATTAATAAATTGTGGCTTGACCAACCTCACAAGTTATGTAGTAGCAGAGCTGTTTACATACTGTCTCTGCTATCTTCCTGTTTCTTCCTTGGACAATGGTTCCTGTGGAATTGCACAACCAGAGGCTATTTTGGCCAAACGATATCATGCTATCAGAGTGTTTTCTTCAATTTTTTGCTTTTTGTTCAAGAGATGATAATTAACATTTGCCTAAACTATTAAGACTCCACTATAAATATTAAAACCCCCAAAGTAACACTGTTATAACGCAACAGCAAGGCCAGAGTTCTTAGTGTAGAAGTCAGCAACATGAAGAGGGAGCTAACTCATTACGACAGATTCACTAGTTACTAGTAGCAAGTTCAACCCTAGTTGCTTGCTCCAGTAGCATCTGTTCATATCGGCTAGGAGGCAGAGCATATATGACAGAAGCCGTTTGACTTTCGAGTGGCAAATATTAAGACTGTTCTAGCTACTTAGAGGAAGACAGTTTTAGGAAGGTTGAAGGCTGTAAACCTTGCTATATGGGCCCTATAGTCAGTGACTATTTCAGGCAACATAGCTATTTTGCTCATACTTTATTCTAGAATATTCTTTCAAGGATTAAGCATATAGGTGCAAATTTTGATGGGAAGGCCCAGGAGCAAAGACAGCAATAGCAAAACAAGTTTTGGACCTTGACTGAATTGCAGTTGATAAAAGCACTTAGCCTTGGTCCCTAAAGTCTCCATTTCTGCCCCTTACTGTGCCATTTCTTAATACCAAACCAGGTACTTCAACTCTTTTTTATATTAGGATGATCCTTTGTATCACGGGCACTTCCTCAGAAGTAAAGATTAGCTTTTGTCAATATTAATGATTACAAAGATCTTGGGAAGTGATTACACCTCAGTTTTCTCATTTGAAAAGAGAAGATGATAATAATATCTATTTCACAAAAGGACAAGTAGAATGATAAATGTAAATGTGTTTTGTAAAATGTAAAAGAGCCTAGTTTTTATTAGTATAGTAATGTGTTAAATATAGAGATAATAATGACTACCTCTCAAGCTTACAGAAAATTTGAGAAAACTAAAGGGATTATATTTATAACACCTCAGGCTTCTTCACAAATAATTGGTATATAATGCAAAGCATAATTAATGATTAGTGATTTATTTTATAGTTGTACTAAGTTCAGGGAGGCAGTGTCTTTTACTGTTTGATTAAAAAATAATTAGTAATTTGATAGACCACACACCTAGGCATACCAATAGAATTCCTAAGATGTCATATTATCTTTGAGATATTGGACTTAAAGAATATCTAGCTCTTGTCTAGTATTTCTCAAGGCTCTGTGAATTTAATGAAGGTAGTCTCAGCTGGTTCAGCATGGTAGAATAGAATTTGAAGTTGATTGTTAACCTTGGTCGAGTGACCAAATTAAACTGCTATTTTAAAAAGGGAACATATGTCAACTGGAATAAAACTTAAAAGTACTAGACCAACTGTGTATAATACTGATCGATAGTGAGAGTTGTTAACAGTAAGAAGAACTGGCAAAGGAAGCTCTGAAAACTTCCTCTTCATAGATAGGAAAAGAAAAAAGTAGGTATGAGTTAAGTTTTCACATTTGATCTTCCATGGAAGAATCTGTTTTAAAAGTCTTCTGCAGTCTTTTGATTCCCTGATCATCAGTATTTAATAGCTACCCTCTGCAATGCACCGTACCAGACTTGGCTCCCTCAAAGATTTATAACATACTGTTTAGTGACCATTCCAAATCTGTGTACCAGACTGGTAGTCAGGGCATGCATATGTAAGAACAGCTAAAAATATATGATAGATAGTAAGTGCTAATGAAAGATACAGCAAACAAATACACAAGAAGAGTTTGAAGAGGAAGAGATCCTTGAGGGGTGTGATGTTCAAGCTTATAAAAATGGTAAGAGTTTATTAGTTATATATTTTTTGGTATAATGTCCATTCAACATTTTTTCCCATTTTTTCACTGGGTTTATTATTTGTAATTTTTATGCATCACAGACACAAGGTGTCTATAAAATGTATTATTTGCAAATATTTTATCGCAGTCTGTGGCTAATTTTTTCATTTTCTTAATAGCAAAACTTTAATTTATCATGTCCAGTTTATTATTTTTTTCCTTTATATATCATGCTCTGGGTCTTGGATCTCAGAACTCTTTGTCTAACCCAAGGTAATGAGGATATCTTTCCTACACATTCTTTTAAAAATGTAAAATTTCAGCTTTTACATTTAGGTATAATATCCATTTTAAGTTAATTTTTGTGTTTGGTATGAGGTAAGGGTCTAAATTCATCTTTTTATATGTGGATATTCAGTTGTTTCAGCACTATTTATTAAACAGACTATTTTTCCCCCCATTGAATTTGCCTTGGCACATTTGTTAAAGATCAACTAACCATAAAGGTAAGAAATTACTTCTGGATTCCCAAATGTTTTCCTTTGATTTATTAAATCTTTTCTTTTGCCAGTGCCACACTATTTTGATTACTGAATGGTTATAGTAACTTTTGAAATTAGAAGTATAAGTCCTCCAACTTTGTTGTTGTTTTTCAAAATGGTTTTGGCTATTTTCAGTCCTTTGCATTTCAACATAAGTTCTAAATACAGATTGTCAATTTCTGAAAAGAAGCCTGATGGTGTTTCAATAGAAATTACTTTGTAGATCAATTTGAGGAGAATTGCCATCTTAACAATATTGAACATGAACATGGAATGTTTATTTATATCTCCTTTCATTTCTCTCAGCAATGTCTTGTAGTCTTTGGTATACAGGTTGTTATCCTATTCTAAATATGTTGATGCTTCATTGCTGATACATAAACAGTTAATTGATGTTTCTGTATTTATCTTGTCTCCTTTGATCTTGCTGAACTCTTGTACTCTAATGTGTTTTTTTTTTTCCCTTAGTATTTTCTACATACAAGGTCATATTGCTTACAAGTAAAGGTGATTTTCTTTTCTAATATGGATTTCTTAAATTTATTTATATTATCTTATTACATTGGCTAGAACCTCCAGTATAATGTTGAATAGAATGATGAAAGTGAACTTGTTTACAATTTTTGAAGAAAACACTCCATCTTTCACATTAAATATAATATTAATTGTAGATTTTTAACAGATGCTTTAACAGTTTGAGGAAAATCCTTTATATTCCTAGTTTGTTTAGAGTTTTTATCTAGCATAGATATTGGATTTTTTCAAATATTTTTTGTGTATCTATTGAAATGTTTTATATATTTTGGTCATTCTTTTAATGTAGTAAATTAATTATCAATAGAGATAAATTATTCAAAAGAACCAAGTGGAAATTTTGGAGATAAAAAATAAAAACTGAAATAAAAAATTTACTAGGGGGCTTAACAGCAGATTTGAGATGGTAGAAGAGAAACAAAATTGAACAGAAGGGAAAAAAATAAAGAAAAGAAAAACAGCTTCAGAGACCTGTGAGAAACTGTGAATATATGCATAAAGGATTCCCAGGAGAGGATAAAGAGAAAATGGGAAAAAATTATTTAAAGAAAATATTAGCTTAAAACTTCCCAAATTTGAAGAAAACATCAACTTAGACTTCCAAGAAGGTCAACAAACTTGAGGTAGGATAGACACACTTAGAAATGTCATAGGCATACTGTTTAAAATGAAAAACAAAGAACATCTTGAAAACAACAAGAGAAAAACAACACATACAGAACAATATGATTAACATCTAACTTCTCACCAGAAATGAAGTTCAAAATGTAGTCAGTGCTAAAAGAAAGAAAAAGTAAACCAAGAATTCTATATTCAGCAAAACTATAAAGATGAAAGTGAAAATGTTTAGATAATATTATTTGGACATAGGAAATCACAAAGAATCTATCAAAAACTTCTGAAACTAATGAGTTTAGCAAGGTCATAGGTTACAAGGTCAATGCACAAAAGTCAACTGTGACCCTACATATACCATCAATTACCATGTGGAATTTGAGACTTTAAAAAGTTACCTTTATAATAATTTGCAAAAATAAATAATTTAGGTATAAGTCTAACAAAATATGTACAGGGTCTGTATGTGGAAAACTGTAAGACACTAATAAAAGAAATTGAGGAAGATCTAAATCAATGTAAAACATACGGTGTACCTTAGGTCTTTTTAATAATTTATATCTCTATTGATATTCTCTATTTATTATATCATGGTTGTCATACTTTCCTTTAATTCTTTACATTGTGGCTTCCTTTAGTATCTGGACCATATTTAGTCATAGCTCCTCTGACGTCTTTGTTTAATTAGTCCAACATCTATACTCTCTCAGAGACGTTTCTATTGACTGCTTTTTCCCCTGAGTATGATCACATTCCCTATTTCTCTGCATGTCTTAACAGTTTTTTGTCTCAAAGCTGGACATTTTACATATTATTTTCTAGCAACTTTGTATCTGAGTCCTCCCAGGATTGTTGTTATTGCCGTTTGTTTGATTTTTGTTTAGTGACTTGCCTGTACTAATGCTGTGGTCATGCTCTTCCCCTATAGTTGTGGTGGTGTGTGGCCACTGATGTCTGCTCAGATTAAAAAAACAAATCTTGTTTTAATTTTTTTTTCCTATTTGAGTAAGTAAATTCTTTTATTTTCTACAATTTTAGTCATGGAAGGTAAATATGCTTAATTTATTTTTCAACACATATCTTAATTTTGAAATAATATCTCAATTTCTAATTATACTCAGGTAGGTATACTGCATTTCTAGGGAACTCATATAAATTTTTTACATTTCGTTTTATGGGTTTTTTTTTTTTTTATTAAAAAAGTCTTTTTCTAAAAGGGGTAAACAATCCTTGCTTCCCTAAGGTTTTTTTTTTTTTTCAGTTCTTGTTTTTGGTTTGCTTCTTTGTGCCTTTTTTTTTTTAACATCTTTATAGGAGTATAACTGCTTTACAATGGTGTGTTAGTTTCTTCTTTATAACAAAGTGAATCAGTTATACATATACATATGTCCCCATATCTCTGCCCTCTTGCATCTCCCTCCCTCCCACCCTCCATATCCTACGCCTCTAGGTGGTCACAAAGCACCTAGCTGATCTACCTGTGCTATGCGGCTGCTTCACACTAGCTATCTGTTTTACGTTTGGTAGTGTATATATGTCCATGCCACTCTCTCACTTTGTCACAGCTTACACTTCTCCCTCCCCATATCCTCAAGTCCATGCTCTAGTAGGTCTGTGTCTTTATTCCCATCTTACCCCTAGGTTCTTCATAACATTTTTTTCCCTAGATTCCATATATATGTGTTAGCATACGGTATTTGTCTTTCTCTTTCTGACTTCACTCTGTATGACAGACTCTTGGTCCATCCACCTCACTACAAATAACTCAGTTTCGTTCCTTTTTATGGCTCAGTAATATTCCATTGTATATGTGTGCCACATCTTCTTTATCCATTCATCTGTTGATGGACACTTAGGTTGCTTCCATATCCTGGCTATTGTAAATAGAGCTGCAATGAACATTTTGGTACATGACTCTTTTTGAATTATGGTTTTCTCAGGGTATATGCCCAGTAGTGGGATTGCTGGGTCATATGGTAGTTCTATTTTTAGTTTCTCAAGGAACATCCATACTGTTCTCCATAGTGACTGTAACAATTTACATTCCCACCAACAGTGCAGGAGGGTACCCTTTTCTCCACACCCTCTCCAGCATTTATTGTTTCTAGATTTTTTGATGATAGCCTTTCTGACTGGTGTGAGATGATATCTCACTGTAGTTTTGATTTGCATTTCTCTAATGATTAATGATGTTGAGCATTCTTTCATGTGTCTGTTGGCAATCTGTATATCTTCTTTCGAGAAATGTCTATTTAGGTCTTCTGCCCATTTTTTGATTGGGTTCTTTGTTCTTTTAATATTGAGCTGCATGAGCTGCTTGTAAGTTTTGGAGATTAATCCTTTGTCAGTTGCTTCATTTGCAAATATTTTCTCCCATTCTGAGGGTTGTCTTTTTGTCTTGTTTATGGTTTCCTTTGCTGTGCAAAAGCTTTTAAGTTTCATTAGGTCCCATTTCTTTATTTTCGTTTTTATTTCCATTTCTCTAGGAGGTGGGTCAAAAAGGATCTTGCTGTGATCTATGTCATAGAGTGTTCTGCCTATGTTTTCCTCTAAGAATTTGATGGTGTCTGGCCTTACATTTAGGCCTTTAATCCATTTTGAGTTTATTTTTGTGTATGCTGTTAGAGAGTGTTCTAATTTCATTCTTTTCCATGTAGCTGTCCAGTTTTCCCAGCACCACTTATTGAAGAGGCTGTCTTTTCTCCACTGTATATTCTTGCCTCCTTTATCAAAGATAAGGTGACCATATGTGCGTGGGTTTATCTCTGGATTTTCTATCCTGTTCCGTTGACCTATATTTCTGTTTTTGTACCAGTACCATACTGTCTTAATTACTGTAGCTTTGTAGTATAGTCTGAAGTCAGGGAGCCTGATTCCTCCAGTTCTGTTTTTCTTTCTCAAGGTTGTTTTGGCTATTCAGGCTCTTTTGTGTTTCCATACAAATTATGAAATTTTTTGTTCTAGTTCTGTGAAAAATGCCAGTGGTGGTTTTATAGGGATTGCATTGAATCTATAGATTGCATTGGGTAGTATAGTCATTTTCACAGTGTTGATTCTTCCAATCCAAGAACATGGTATATCTCTCCATCTGTTTCTATCATCTTTAATTTCTTTCATCAGGGTCTTATAGTTTTCTGCATACAGGTCTTTTGTCTCCTTAGGTAGGTTTATTCCTAGATATTTTATTCTTTTTGTTGCAATGGATAATGGGAGTGTTTTCTTAATTTCCCTTTCTGATCTTTCATTGTTAGTGTATAGGAATGCAAGAGATTTCTGTTTATTAAATTTGTTTCCTGTGACTTTACTAAATTCGTTGATGAGCTCTAGTAGTTTTCTGGTGGAATCTTTAGGATTTTCTATGTATAGTATCATGTCATCTGCAAACAGTGACAGCTTTACTTCTTTTCCAATTTGGATTCCTTTTATTTCTTTTTCTTCTCTGATTGCCATGGCTAAGACTTCCAAAACTATGTTGAATAATAATGGTGATAGTAGGCACCCTTGCCTTGCTCCTGATTTTAGAGGAAATGCTTTAAGTTTTTCACCATTGAGAATGATGTTTGCTGTGGGTTTCCCATATATGGCCTTTATTATGTTGAGGTAGTTTCCCCCATGCCCACTTTCTGGAGAGTTTTTATCATAAATTAGTGTTGAATTTTGTCAAAAGCTTTTTCCACATCTATTGATATGATCATATGGTTTTTATTCTTCAGTTTGTTAATATGGTGTATCACATTGTTGATTTGTGTATATTGAAGAATCCTTGCATCCCTGGGATAAATCCCACTTGATCATGGTGAATGATCTTCTTAATGTTTTCCTGTAGTCTGTTTGCTAGTATTTTGTTGAGGATTTTTGCATCTATGTTCATCAGTGATATTGACCTATAGTTTTCTTTTTTTGTGATATCTTTGTCTGGTTTTGGTGTTAGGGTGTTGGTGGCCTCGTAGAATGAGTTTGCGTGTATTCCTCCCTCTGCAACGTTTTGGAGGAGTTTGAGAATGAGAGGTGTTAGCTCTTCTCTAAGAGCTTGATAAAATTCACTTGTGAATTTTTTCACTTGTGGCTTCACTTGTGAAGCCACCTGGTCCTGAACTTTTGTTTGTTGGAAGATTTTTAATCACAGTTTCAATTTCAGCACTTGTGATTGGTCTCTTCATATTTTATATTTCTTCCTGGTTCAGTCTTGGAAGGTTGTACCTCTCTAAGAATTTGTCCATTTCTTCCACGTTGTCCATTTTATTAGCATAGAGTTGCTTGTAGTCGTCTCTTATTATCCTTTGTATTTCTGCAGTGTCAGTTGTAACTTCCCCTTTTTCAGTTCTAATTTTATTGATTTGAGTCCTCTCCTTTTTTTTCTTGATGAGTCTGGCTAAATGTTTATCTATTTTGTTTATCTTTTCAAAGAACCAGCTTTTAGTTTTATTGATCTTTGTTATTTTTTTTTCATTTCTATTTCATTTATTTCTGTGCTGATCTTTATGAATTCTTTCCTTCTGCAAATTTTGTATTTTGTTTGTTCTTCTTTCTCTGGTTGCTTTAGGTGTAAGGTTAGGTTGTTTATTTGAGATTTTTCTTTTTTCTTGAGGTAAGATTGTATTGCTATAAACTTCCCTATTAGAACTGCTTTTGCTGCATCCCATAGGTTTTGGGTCATCATGTTTTTGTTGTCATTTGTTTCTAGGTAATTTTTATTTCCTCTTTGATTTCTTCAGTGATTTTGTTATTAAGTAGCATATTGTTTAGCCTCCATGTTTTTGTGGTCTTTTTACAGTTTTTTTTCCTGTAATTGATTTCTAATCTCATAGTGCTGTAGTCAGAAAAGATGCTTGATATGATTTCAATTTTCTTAAATTTACTGAGGCTTGATTTGTGACCCAAGATGTGATTTGTCCTGGAGAATGTTCCATGTGCTCTTGAGAAGAAAGCGTATTCTGCTGCTTTATGTAGTGTCCTTTCTTGTCTCTTGTGACAGTTTTTATTTTGAAGTCTATTTTGTCTAATATGAGTGTTGCTACTCCAGCTTTCTTTTGATTTCCATTCACATGTAATATCTTTTTCCCTCCCCTCACTTTCAGTCTGTATGTGTCCCTAGGTCTGAAGTGGGTCTCTTGTAGGCAATGTATATACAGGTCTTGTTTTTGTATCCATTCATCCAGTCTGTCTCTTTTGGTTGGATCATTTAATCCATTTACTTTTAAGGTAATTATCAACATGTGTGTTCCTGTAGCCATTTTCTTAATTGTTTTGGGTTTGTTTTTGTAGGTCTTTTTCTTCTCTTGTGGTTCCTGCCTAGAGAAGTTCTTTTAGCATTTTTTGCAAAGCTGGTCTGGTGGTGGCAAATTCTCTTAGCTTTTGTTTGACTGTAAAGCTTTTGATTTCTCCATCAAATCTGAATGAGATCCTTGCTGGGTAGAGTAATCTTGGTTGTAGATTTTTCCCTTTCATCACTTTAAGTATATGCTGTCCCTCCCTTCTGGCCTGTAGAGTTTCTGCTGAAAGATCAGCTGATAATATTATGGGGATTCCCTTTTATGTTATGTGTTACTTTTCCCTTGCTGCTTTTAATATTTTTCTGTTTAATTTTTGATAGTTTGATTAATATGTGCCTCGGCATATTTCCCCTGGGTTTATCCTGTATGGGACTCTCTGTGCTTCCTGGACTTGATTGACTATTTCCTTTCCCATGTTAGGGAAGTTTTCGACTATAATCACTTCAAATATTTTCAGACCCTTTCTCTTTCTCTTCTTCTTCTGGGACCCCTATAATTTGAATGTTGGTGCATTTAATGTTGTCCAGAGGTCTCTGAGACTGTCCTCAATTGTTTTCATTCTTTTTTCTTTATTCTGCTCCCTGGCAGTTATTTCCATTTTATCTTCCAGCTCACGTATCCATTCTTCTGCCTCAGTTGTTCTGCTTCTGATTCTTTCTAGTGTATTTTTAATTTCAGTTATTGTGTTGCTCATCATGGTTTATTTGTTCTTTATTTATTTATTTATTTTGATGTGGACCATTTTTAAAGTCTTTATTGAATTTTTGACAATACTACTTCTGTTTTGTGTTTTGGTTTTTTGGCCACAAGGCATGTGGGATCTTAGTTCCATGACCAGGGATCATACCCGGACCCCCTGCATTGGAAGGCAAAGTCTTAACCACTGGACCACCAGGGAAGTCCCTCTTCTTTTGTTCTTCTACGTTCTTGTTAAAGGTTTCTTGTATTTTCTCCATTCTATTTCTGAGATTTTGGATTATCTTCACTATCATTACTCTGAATTATTTTTCAGATAGATTGCCTAATTCCTCTTTATTTATTTGGTCCTATGGGTTTTTACCTTGCTACTTCAACTACAATATATTAGGTGGGCCAAAAATCACCTTTGGTTTTTTAAGTAAAAATAGAGACACATTTTTCATCTTCACCAAGAACTTTACTGAACAGCGTATTCACCCTTTTGTTCCACTGCCTTCTACCATTTTTCAGGCAACTTCATAATTCCATCTTCCCAAATCTTTTTATCTTTTTGAGCAAAGAACTGTTCCAAGTGCCTTTTACATTCTTCCAGGGAATTGAAATTTTTTCCATTAAGAGAATTTTGTAAAGGCCAAAATAAATGGAAATTCGAAAGTGCTATGTCTGGTGAATATGGCAGATGAATCAGAACTTCTCATCCAAGCGGTAACAGTTTTTGCCTGGTCATCAAAGAAACATGAGGTCTTGCATTATCCTGATGGAAGATTATGCTAATTCTGGGACCTTTTCATCAAGTGCCACTTTCAGTTGGTCTAAATGGGAGGACAACTTGTTGGAATTAATCATTTGGTTTTCTGGAAGGAGCTCATAACAGAGGACTCCCTTCCAAACCCATCATATACACAACATCACCTTCTTTGGATGAAGACAGGCCTTTGGTGTAATTGGTGGTGGTTCATTTCTCTTGCCCCAGGATCTCTTCCATTCCACATTGTTGTACAGTATCCACTTTTCTTTGCCTATCACAATTTGTTTTAAAAACGGGATGTTTTCATTATGTTTTAGTAGAGAATCTCATGCAGAAATATGGTCAAGAGGGTTTTTTTCCCTTAACTTATGTGGAACCCAAACATCAAAGCAATTCATATAACCAAGCTGGTGGAAATGATATTCAATGCCTGGTTGGATATTTTGAGTATGCTGGCTATCTCCCGTGTGGTATAAAGTTGATTGTTCTCAATTATTGTTTTGATCGCTATCAACTTCAACTGGTCTACCCAACCATGGAGCATCATCCAGTGAGAAATCTCCAGCATGAAACTTTGCAAACCACTTTTGACACGTTCCATCAGTCGCAACACCTTCTCCATATGCTGCACAAATCTTTTTGTGCATTTCAGTTGAGTTTTTACCTTTCTTGAAATAATAAAGCATAATATGCTGAAAATATTGCTTTTTTTCATCTTCAATATTAAAATAGCTACACAAAAATTCACCAGTTTTGAGGTCTTTTTTTAAATGCATGCTGATATGACAGCTGTCGCATACAATCTAACAAAATTGTTTCAAATGAAGTTAAAGACAACTAAGTGCTACTAGAGCCATCTTATGGAAAAAACTGAAAGAAACTTTTGGCCCACCTAATATTTCTCTGTCTTCTCATTTTGTCTAACTTACTGTATTTGAGGTCTCCTTTCCTCTGGCTGCAGGGTCATAGTTCCTCTTGCTTCTGGTATCTGCCCCCAGTGGGTGAAGTTGGTCCAGTGGCTTGTGTAGGCTTCCTGGTGGGAGGGACTGGTGCCTGTGTTCTGGTGGGTAGAGCTGGATCTTTTCGCTCCAATGGGCAGGGTCGCATCAGGTGGTGTGTTTTGGGGTGTCTGTGGGCTTTGTATGACTTCAGGCAGCCTGTCTGCTGATGGGTGAGTTTGAAACATCTCCCTTGTCTGAAATACCTCCCTTGTCTTAAAGGAGAATGCATTTTGATAAGAAAATAGATGAGCACATGACTGATTGCAATATAGTAAGAAAGTTCTTGAAGTCTTCATTTTCCCTTTGAAGGTCACTGCTGGGGTAGCAGGGGAGAGAGGCAATAGTTTAAGTAGGGTCCATGTGATTCTGAATTAAAACTGTAAAGTGATATGTGGATTAGACTACCATTGCTGCAGTACTTAGACTATTTGAGTAACTCTTCAGAAGTCAGAATAAAGACAAAACTGAGCTGGAGCATGGTGAATATATATTCCTGACTATTGAGATTTGTTCTGTACTTGTGCTAGAAAAAATGACATATCTAAGCCACAGTAATGATCATACTATTTAGTATTCATCTGTATAAGGATAATTGATTTACTAAAATCTGATTAGATTAATGCTATTATTATGATCTGGAAATTATTTTCATTTTTTTTAAAAAGCCCAAAGTCAGTGCCATAGACAGAGACTGAGGGTGTATATTCCATCAGTACCACTGGGGCTTGGTCCACTCATAGTGTAGAGGACTATGAAAGAACATTATCTTATTTAGTGTGAGGAGTATTTCTCTGAGTTCCTAGTTAATGCAGCAAACTTTGTTTTCATTAATGAGAACACTGGAATTTCTTTTACTATAGAAAGTTCCTTTTCTTTTTCCATGAAGTTTATGTTTTTCATTAGGAAATTAAATATTAATTATACAAAGACAGGGAAACAGAACAGTGAAAAAGATAAATATCTATTTTTTACATCCAAAATAATCACTCTTAACTACATGTATTCTTGCATTTCTTTTCTATATGTATTTATGTATTTTTTGCTTTATAGGTTGACATTGTCCAGATTGTAGTACCCAAAAATATATATTTTACTATTGTTTTAACATATATAATAGCAAATACAAAATAGGCATATCATGCCTTTTGTATCTCCTGTTACTAAGTCACTTAGCAGAAGGGGAAGGGGAGAGGAAAAAACAACTACAATGAATTCTATACTTGTGATGTATATCTTTAATTCATTTAATTAACATAAAACCATGTAAGGAAAATGTTTTCTTGACTTTAAAGAAATGAAATCTTAGAGAAGGACTTGCCTGAGTTTATAGAATAACTTTATAAAGGTGTATTTGAGATTTTAACCCCAGACTATAGAACTCCTAAAAATGTTCTTAGACTTCTCTACAGAAACAAGAAAGATAAAAAATGAAGGAACCATCATGGGAGCTGTAGAATGACTGGCAGAAAGGTGAGGGGATAATGAGGTAATAGGTTCCTTTCCAAAGAGCAAAAGTTTCTTCAATTTAACCTTCCTGATCTAAAATTTGAGAAAATGCAATTGAACAAAGGGAGAAATGGCAGGAAGAAGAAATAGGTTAAATTCTATTTCCATTAAATTTTTAATTTTTAAATATTTTTTAGCTAAGCAATCCTATGGCTGCTTGAGTAACATTTTTACACTATATTTGGAACCTTGTTGTTTTAACAAGTGCTGACCATTTGCCATATTATTTAAAAGAAAAGCTTCTTTTAAATTAGTTAGTCTTTGTTTCTAAAATACATTTGTATTTAGTCTCTGTTTCTAAAATATCAGTCATCTTACGGGCCTATGAAGAGTTATGTCTCCTATCTGTGAAGGATAGGCTGACTCTGCTTAGGTAAAGTCATCATAGGTGGTTTAAAGATTAGGTTTTATTGTTGGATGGTCTGGACGCTAGTTTGTGTATCTGAGTTGGTAATAAGCTATTTTTCTCAAAACATCGTTGAAAGATCACCAGTTCACCTATGTTTATCTTAAGGTTTTCAGAGAAAAATGAGGTGAAGACCAATGCATCTCTTCTAGGGAGATCCTCACCTTGAATTTCTGTATACAGAATAGCCTTGAATAATCCAACCTCAAATCAAAATTAGCACATATGAATATCCAAAAACCCAATGAAAACTCTTGTTTTTCCCCACAATCATCTGCCTAACATTTTTTGCTTTTTTTACCCCAACAATCCCATATCTGCAAGGAAAACTGTGATAATCCCCATAAAAGAAACCAAAGAAGATATTTATCTCTTTCTTCTCTTACTTTCATCTATCCAACCACTTACAAAATTCCATCAATGTTTTTTCAACTTCATTCTGTTTTATTCTTTGTTCTTCATTACCTGGAGTCATACCTAGATCATTACTCCCTTTAAAATTCTTTTGTTTGTTTGTTTTATCATGGCAACTGCCTCCTAACTGGCTTTCCAGGCTTCAAATTTCCCTCTGTTTTCATCATACACAATGATGCCCAGGTAGTCTCCTTTGGTCACCACTTTGATCATATTGTCCATCTGCTGAATGTTCTGTGATGCTTCTAATATCACCAACCTGTAAGGTCCCAGATGTAGAGTCTTGTCTCATTTAATACCTGTGACACTGTCTGGTACCTAGCAGAACATGAAGATTTATTTAGTGAATAAAGAGTGAATGTTCACTAAATTAATGGAGCTAGGGGGTGGGGAACTAGTATAACTATATGGATTTTTTTCTGTTATCTCAAAATTTTAGGTCAAACCCCAAAGCAAACAAAAATATCTCCACATGCTAAGGAGAACACCCAGCTGCAACTGGTTACCATACCTCTAGGACAATGTATCTCAGCTGGGGTGATTTTGCCCCCAAAGACTATTTGGCAATGTTTAGAGACATATTTGATTGTCATACTGCAAGGGGAAGGGAAGCTTCTGGTATCTAGTGAGTAGGGAGCAGGGGCACTGTTAAATATCCTACACTGTACAGCTCTGCCTCCTCAAACAAACAAACAAAAAAGATCTTATCTAGAGTGTTAATAATGCTATGGATGAGAAACCACCTCTAGGATTTAAGAAGATCATTTAAATTCTTTTCTCACTCACTCTTCAACCTATATAGTCAAAACAGAGAAAATGAAGAAAAAATTTGTAAGAGTCGGGAGTAATAGCTTTAGGGGTGAAGTCGTTTTGTTTTTCTCTTCTCCTTTACCTTCAAATCAAGTGAAGGAGGCTCCAAGAAAATCTCTTACGGTTTCTGGAGGAGGTTGCAAGCTGGGAAAATGGCATCTCACACCCGAGCTGGGTGTTTGCTGAGCTGCAGGGACTAATCTATTTGCTTTATCTAAGACAGGAGTAGAGTGAGGAAGGCAGTTCGTAGAAGTGCTTGACATGCCTTCTGAGAGTGTGAGAGTGTACATGAATAAAGAGACTGGTTCTTGGCTCCTGCCTGGAGAATTCTCAAGTTGGGAGAGTGAGTGGAGTGGTCTGTGACAGCAAGCCATGGGAGGAGGGCAGTGAGAAGCAGATGGAATCTTCAGGTTTTGGTTTGACAAGAAGACATGAGTTTTATACCTTAAAAGGTATCTGGACTCAAGATAGTTTGATGGAACTGTGCCCATGAGGACAGCCTGCTTGGGCAATCTCCAGCAGTCTGAAGCTCTAGAGTATCTGCTGGAAGCAAGAGATGAACAGTGGGATGTTGCAAGAGGTCATGTGGTTATTATTTTGCTTGCTTGAGGAAATTGGATGGTAGGAAGGTCACTGAAGGGCCTATGAAAGAGCTGGGAATATGCTCTGCAAGAAAGCGGGTGTTGGGGCCTCTGCCACACTGAGGGAACAAACGGTCAGATTACAACAGCACTTTATGCTTGTTTCCCACCCCCATACCCCCTCCTGAGTCCTAATATAGTGCAGGAGGAAGAGGACCAAATAGCATCCCAGAGGAAAAGGAGGGGCAAATAAAAGAAGTAGGAAAGAAAAAGTCTAAGAACAAGGAAGAGTAAAAGCCTGTCTTTCCGTAGAGGTTTCTAAGCCTGGGTGATGTGAGGAGAGACTGAATTGGGTATGAAATTGCAGTTTTGGTTTAGACTAGACTAGGCTATGTAATATCTGAAAGTGAATTCTCAGTTGCCAAAGTGTGATTTTTTTTTTTTTTTCTTGTAAATGAAAGTGACCAGAAAGCTGAAGGAATCACTCAAGGTGTTGTCTAGGACCAGAAAAGAGATCTACTCCAGCACGTTTGAAGGAACTAGTTGGGGGAAAAAGTGTTCCTGGCTTGTTTTCCATAGAGTTCAGCCTGATTAAAAATCAGTTATGTTAGCCTTTATTGCACACTTTAAATGGGTCAGTATCATGTTTGTTAAATGTTTACATGTGCTAAAGCTTTTAACAATTCCAATAGTCCCCCAAGATAAGAAGATTTTTTAATGAAGAGGAAAAGTTCTGTAAATGGTAAATAATGTATCATGATGAAATAAGGGTAAATCCTTTCTAGGTTCTTCTGTTTTGAATGTTTTCTCTAATAGCTAATAATTTAAGAACTAAAATTTTTATTTCTGGGAGTTTTGAACAACCAAGAATGGAATTTTAGCCATATTAATAACAATTCCATCTTATATAGAAATTAACAGGATAATTTAAGCCTAAGGACAATCAGGTTTGTCCTGCTTTGACTCATAGCCACACGTTTTGTCATGGGCTCCTAAGATTATGCGCTATTCTGACAGGTTAAGAAGTTCTTACCTTACATATTGATATTGCTATCAGCTAAAGCATCCTATCCTTTAGTACTAGAGCTGTCTCCATTCTGAATTATTAAATATGCTTACAGTTGAGTGAGAAATGAGTTTGTTTGAGTTGCATTGAAAGCACCGTGTAAGGGTAGAAGAGCTCATTTAGGTGATGATCTGGTAAGTTAGCATACACTAGCTGGCTGGCACCCCTTCTCCACTCTCACTTATATGTGTGTGCATATATGTGTGGCCAGAGAGGTGCTAAAATGCAGCAAGTCAATAATTAATTTTTATTAGATCTTTCTATTTGTTTTCACAGTTTTGATCTTAAAAGTCCCAGAGAGTTCTGATTCCAGGGGTGAAATGATATCATTTTGCTACCTTATTTGTCTTTTACAAATCATACTAAAATGATCATTAAATAAACATGTACATATCTAAAGATGTAGTAAGATAGAAGTCAACACTCATTATGACAGAATCTGAAGTCTAAACTGGGCTTCTTTGAAAGCATTAACAAGGATACCATTATTTATAACTGTTCATCTCCTTGGGAAAAATTAATACCTATAAAGTATGCAAACCTCTGTTTGCATTCTTAAATGGTGCTTCATCAGGCCTCAGTACTGTTTCTCTTGTGGATTTTATCTTTGCTCTGCACTGAACATCTTGAGTATTAGACTTCCTGAAATTGCAAGACTGACTCCATTTTGAGTATAAAATTTACCACCTTGCTGATGAAGAAAAAAATCTTTTCATACCCATTGCCTTCCTCCCTCCATGAATTTTTCTCTCATCCATTTACTACTTCATTTATTCATGTACTTATTCATTTGTTTATTCCCTCACATCCATTCTGGAATTCAATCATTCATTCAATAAACCTTTATTGAATGTGTTTAATGAATATGTGACTATAAAGGGAGAAACTCACACAGGACTATTCAGTTCATTTTACAAAACTATCACTAAGGGTTAATGCCTCTTGGTGTCCAGTTTGACATTCCTCTGACTTCTTTACTTACAATTCTCTTTTTGATCCCTTACTCCTAGATTAGTGAAAAGCAACACCATCTCGCGAGCTGTTCACACTGACTCTGGGCATCACCTCGATCTCTCCACTTCTAGTCAATTACCAAATTTCATTGATTCTGCAGATTAGTATCTTGAGGATCCAGATCCTTGTCTCTCACCTCATTGCTCCTGCCATGGTCCAGACCACCCTCTCCTATTATATGGGTTCTTGTAAGAGCTTATTAACTGAACTTCTTGACACTAGTCTTGCCTACTTCTCATCTACTTTCCAAAGAGTGATATTTAGAAAGTAAAAATGTGGTAATGTTAATTCCCACTGAACAATGTTTCAGTGGCTTTGTATTGTCCTGATTATAAAGCCCTAAATCCACAGCAAACAAGTCCCTTCACAGCATGGCCCTGCTTTCCCTACAACATCGTTAACTCGACACTTGCGTCATACGTTGTGTTAATGGGCATAGAGAGAGACTTCTTGTAAAGCAAAAAGACCATTCTTTCATTCTGTTATTCCTTCTGTCTTGAACATTCCCTTTGTTTCCTCATAACACCCCTCCCTTCTTTTTGTTTTTGCCTGATTAGTTCTCAATCATCTTTAAGTTTTTGGCTCAGTTTTATTACTTTCCGCTTGAACTGAGTTGGGTCTCTAGTTACCTGCTCCCTGTAGCTCTGTACTTCCTGTGACTTACCATTTACCACACTCCACCCTCTGGACTCTCATCTCTGGGAGACAGAGGCTGTGTCTACACTTCTTTCCACTGAATTCCCAGAGATTGACACATAGTAGTTGCTAAATAATACTTGTTAATTTAATGAATTTCTCTGAACCTAGTACTTTTTTATATTTTAAGCCTAGTTTAAAGAATTTTAGATATTGATCTTCCTCAACTTAAGATGGGATTATGTCCAATAAACCCATCCTAAGTTGAAAATATGCACCTAACCTACTGAACATCAGAGCTTAGCCTAGCCTACCTTAAACATACTCAAAGCACTTTTATAGTAGCCAATAGTTGGACAAAATTGTCTAATACAAAATGTGATTTATATAATTGTGTTGAATATTTCATGTGATTTATTGAATACTCTACTGAAAATGAAAAACAGAATGGTTGTATGGGTACAGAATGTTTGCAAGTGTATCAGTTGTTGACATCCACGATCAAGTGGCTGATTGGGAGCTGCCCAGAGGGTATCACCACATATCACTAGCCTGGGAAAAGAACAAAATTGAAAATTTGAGGTATGATTTCTACTGAATGCATATCAAATTTGTACCATCGTAAAGTCAAAAATCCCTAAGTTGAACCACTGTAAGTTGGGGAATGTCTATACACACCTATACACCTTTTCCTTTCCCTTGGTTATTGCATTTTATGTACCCTACTCAGGGGAGAGTGCTATGCAAGCCTAAGAACTGGATTGGAGAATTATTCTTTACTTCATCAGGTTGTTAATCCTACATGCCTGTGGTGATAAACCCCAGAAAATCTGGATAATCCTATATAGTGTTCAGAGAGAGCTGGAAACAGCTATAAATACATATCATACTGTCAAATACCATTATCATTTAGACAACTTTGCAGTTCCTTCCAAGTTATATGAGGTTGTTCTTGCCTCATAACGTCTTTCCAAGCCTTTTCCCACTTATTTCCTGTTATTCCCTTCACTTTCTATGTTCCTCCTTGGTCTACCAACCCTCTCCCATTTGTCCCTTTCCTTCTTCCTTTTTATTAATTTTTGACACTTTTCCCTTCTACCTCAATTTTGCATCTAGGAATTCTGTCATTCCCTCTGACATTGCTCTTCCTTCCTTTTCTCTCCTGTCCATCCTTCACTGCATTTTTTTTTCCTTTGGTGATAATTCTGTGTCTTTCTTCTTTCTCTTCTTTTACATTCTTTCATCTTCTACCCTCTGCCCCTAGTTGGGTAATGTGAGTACCTGACGTGTGTGTGTGTGTGTGTGTGTGTGTGTGTGTGTGTGTGTGTGTAGGGGGAGTTGCCTGATGGCCACAGTAAACCTCAGTGTTCTCCAATGCAGCCCCATTTATTCTAGATTAGTATCCATATGACTCACAGGCAGGGAAAGTAGTTGAAATTCCATAGATAAGCAAATAATTCTTGGCAGTTTCAAAATGAAAGCAACTGCACTGCCAAAAGGCTCTGTTTACCACACAAAACAAATGTTGTTACTATTTCAATTCCAAAAAAGCATCTTAAAAGCATCCTTTCACAAGAACATTGTTCTAGCCTTTATGTCTAATTAGATGTAAAGAAAATCTTTTGTTATTTTTGTTACACAATTTAGGCTTGGCTAATAACCAGAGATAAATAATGGTTTACCCCTGCTGGGTTCTGTAGCAACACCCTTCTGAATAAAATAAGTGCACATGTGCAGTACAAATCCTGTGAAAGGCCTTTCTTTTCTACGCTTATTTTTCTTTCATCCTCATCCTGATTCCTTTCACCTAAGAATAATCCTCTTTTATTTTTTCTTGAGGAGCTGTTCAGCATGATTTCCATAAATATTTTGGGGAAAATAGCCTAGTTTTTTTCCTTCATTTCCCCATTTTGTATGTTTTCAACTAGAATATAGCCAGAGTCTATTGGCTTCTTTAGTTGTAACTAAGCAATTATATTGAGACAGGATGGAATAGGATGATTAAAAAGACATCAGAATAGAGAAGTGATTGGCCTGTGCTGTACTGGCAAGGTAAACTACACTAGGGCGTTTTTTTTCCCTCCATATACACAATCTTTCTTTTTCTCCTCCAGAAACCGAGATTCCTTTATTCAGTATGTTGTTTGTTGTTTTTGCTTACACAGTTTTAACTTTGTTTTTTACACAAGAAACACATTGTCTGCTCTGAACACAGTGCATATCTTTGATTTTCTACCTATTTGTGTTTGCTGCTGCTCTGATATGCAAGTACAGATAGGAGGGCTAATGTATGGCAAGCACCCAAAACCCTGGAATAGATGCCACCTGGAGCTAAGGCAAAGAGTACATCCTAGCACACAGCTGAAGTCAGGAGACTTGGGCTTTTGTTTCTGACCTGACCCCAGACTTCCATTTGGACTTCAGCAAATCTCTTGACTAATCTGCATCTTTAAATTCGTCTTTACCTTTGCATTCTCATTATGGAATCAAACGAGATGCCATGCCTGACATTTTTGAATAAAAAACTTGAATGTTATTTTAACATAACTTGTTTTGTGCTGCTGAAAGGGTTAAATTGTACATACTATTTTACCTTCTGTCAATTGCAAAATAAGTTGGTTTCCACTTTCCTTTGGAGAAAAAAGTGACGTATCAGTGTGTGTGCCATGCTCCATGCTAGACCCTGATCACTGTTTAGGCATTGTCCTCTCAGCGTAATAACTGGAAGTAGGTTCTATTGTGTCTGTTCTCCAGACGAAGAAACTGGGGCTCAAATTTTGCAATTGATTCATGAATTCACATCAAGTGAGTGGCAGAAGTAGGACTGAACCCCAGGGTTGCTGGACTACAAAGTCTATGCTTTTTCCATTACCAACATGTATACAGACAGTCCATGACTTAACAATGGTTTGGCTTAGGATTTTTCAACTTTATGGTGGTGCGAAAGCAATATGCATTCAGTAAAAAACAGTTCTTGGAATTTGGAATTTGGATCTTTTCTGGCCTAGTGGATACGCAGTATGATATCTCCCTTGTTGCTGGGCAGAGGCAGTGGGCCACAGCTCCCAGCTGGCCACACGATCATGAGGGTAAACAACTGATTCATTTAACAACCATTCTGTACCTATACAACCATCTGTTTTTCACTTTCAGTACAGTATTCAGTAAATTACATGAGATAGTCTCAACACTTTATTACAAAATAGGCTTTGTGTTAGATGATTTTGCCTAACTCTAGGCTAATGCAAGTATTCTGAGCAAAATTAAGGTAGGCGAGGCTAAACTATGATATTCGGTAATTGGTGTATTAAAAACTTTTTCAACTTAGACTATTTTCAACCAACACTGGGTTTTTGAAGATGTAACTCTATCACAAATCAAGGAAGATCCGTATACTCTATTGTGAATAATTTCTTATTCACCTGCTAATTCTTTTTCCCCTATATTTTAGCTGCTGCTCTTAATAGGATTAATCCATCAAAAGAGGATTTATCCTTAGCGCACGGGCAAGGTGACCTTCAATTAGGAGAAATAGTAAAGACAATACCTAGATCAATCATGTTAATTTCCTATTTCCTAATTATAATTATACCTTATAGTTATGTATTCTGGTAAATGTTTGTTTATCAATATTTATTCAGATAAATATTGCCTGAATGTGCTTGGCAGTATTTACCCAAAGAAATGCCATCAATAGCCATGGCAATTTACTTGTTTAAGTAAATAATGATTTAAATAATTTAATTGAAATTGGATCATTTAAATCTACTTTAATTGAATCCTATGATAAACACATATTTGCAATACTGGGCCAGGTAGAGGCAGAAATGAGTATAAATCTAGCATTGTTTAGAGTGTGCTAGGTAAAGTCAGAAATAATGTGCAAATCAGAGGGCATAACAAAGTCTCTGAAAGCTAGTTATCATTGTTATGCATATTTTTCAGGTTTGGTGAATTAGCCAGACTCAAGCCTGTGAGTAGAATTATGTCTTTTTTAAAATGATAAAGTTAAATTCTTCCAAATAAATCTTTTAATATGATTTTCTTGTCTTTCTTTAGGGTATCACAAAGGGCAGCAATGACAATTCCCAACCCTGCATGATTTGTGGGACCAGGATTTTTGTAGTACTTACTATCTGGCTTTTAACTGACTCTAGATGAAGTGTGAGAGTGGCTTGCCAATAATAATAAAAGGAGATGTAGCCATCAGCAATAGTAGAAGTTGTAAGAGTAGTAGTTAGTGGCTCTTCTAATAGTGGAAGGTAGCGGCAGGAGGAGTGGCTGCCCAACGCCCCTTTTCTTGATGCTAGCCTCCTACATAGGAGTGGATCTCTAGTGGTGGTGTCTGTGGATGCCTGTTCTTGGCTCATGGATGCAGGAGTACTAAATATCCTGAACCATGTTGGAGCAATAAAATGCTACCTCCTTGAATCTGAATCTTGGAATGGAGACCTAGAGCACATTTCAGGTTGTGTGCCATTAATGCTGATGACACTAGACTCCTGCAGCTGTAGCCCTTGAGTGGCCCTAATTGCTGTGTATCTAAAGCATTGATTTTCGAATTCTTCCACCAAGTGTCCTTCAGATACTCTGCCCTGCTCTCCCCTTTTTGAATTAATCTAGTTATTTTATTGACTTGCAACCAAAAACATCTTAACTACTACAATAATAGTGTTATAATTATTATAACAATAGTGTTATATTGAGCTTTTAGTACAAGCAAGCATTGGTTTACTTCATACTCTGTATCATATAATCTACACAATAACCTTATAGAATAGATACTGTTATTATTTCTATCGTAAGATTATTATAAGGCTGACAGAAGTTAAGTAATTTAAAATTACACTGATGGGCTTCCCTGGTGGCACACTGGTTAAGAATCCGCCTGCCAATGCAGGGGCATGGATTCGAGCCCTGGTCCGGGAAGATCCCATATGCCGCAGAGCAACTAAGCCCGTGCACCACAGCTACTGAGCCCACGAGCCACAATTACTGAAGCCTGTGTCCCTAGAGCCCATGCTCCGCAACAAGAGAAGCCACCGCAGTGAGAGGCCTGTGCACCACAGCGAAGAGTAGCTCCTGCTTGCTGCAACTAGAGAAAGCCCACGCGCAGCAATAAAGACCCAATGCAGCCAAAAATAAATAAAATAAAATTTAAAAAATTTTTTTAATTACACTCATAATAAGAGTTAGGCTGAACCTAGTTTTCTGATTCTACACTGATGATCTTAGCATATGTGCTATGCTCAGTTCGGGCAGCTTCTGCTAGCTAATTTATGGGAAACAGTTGGTGTTAGAAATGAGAAGGAGAACATAAAGGAACGGTGTTAGAGAAGAATGGGCAGGGGCATAGGAAATATGTAACAAGTTTTATTAGAATGGTAGGAAACAAAGAATAGAAAATTCATATTAGCTCTTGGGAAGAATTTCTTGACCATATCATTAGTAAGCAGGGGAGTAAGTTACTGAGGGGATAGTAAAATTAAAAGCTCTAATAAAATGTTAAATAACTATTCATATGGAGCAGTTTATGTAGGCTTTAATGTGAAGGCAGGGAATTGGAACTGAATTCAGCCTTGAAAAATGTTGTGGACTCTTACCAGTGTAAAAAATTTAGTAGCTAATAAAAAGATTTTTTTATCCCCATAAGGAGATGCACAGCTTATAATATTACAAATATCAAAATTATTTACTTTGAGCATAAATGATCAGAAGTAGTAGCTGATTATAAAGACAGGGATTAAATGGAATTTTAAATTCTTTTGTACATATATAGATTAACATGGAATCATACTGATTATTACTATTTGAGAAATCATGGAAACACCCTCAAGACTGGAGATGAGTAAATTATTTTCCAATTTTTCACATAGGTTCTTAAAATCTTAGGCAAATAATTCTGATCTCAGTCTCCTTAATATTTTGAGCTGTATGAGAAAATCTAGAATAGACTGTGGTAATCCCCAGGGACAAGCATAGAGTCACTAACAAAAATCAAGCCTCCTTATTCACATATCCAGTTTGGAGACTTGCTAAGTTTTTAGCAGGAGAAGATCAGTGATATTGAATATCATGGTCATAGATAGTAATAAAAGAATCAAATGGGAAAATATGACCAATATTCTTAACATTTGAAGTTGACAGCTATTACAAGAGTATTATTAAATTGTTATTCAATTTGGAGGGAATTCTTTAATAAATTTCCCCATAAAGTCTTATTATTCTCATCTCTGGTCCAAAACAGTCATCAAGTGATTGGAAATGCTACTTTAATATATATTAAATATTCGTGTGTACATGATTTTTCTCTCTTGACTCTGTTCTTTATTTTTAACCTGAA
Source organism: Kogia breviceps (assembly GCF_026419965.1). Taxonomy (NCBI): domain Eukaryota; kingdom Metazoa; phylum Chordata; class Mammalia; order Artiodactyla; family Physeteridae; genus Kogia; species Kogia breviceps. The sequence continues at coordinate 50,933,521 of NC_081317.1, read as the reverse complement.
CTTTGTAAACTGAAGTATAATATACATAAAGATGAGTGCCTCACACATAAATATGTACCGGAACAATTTTCATAAAATTAACCGATCCCTGTAGCCAGTGCCCAGATCAAAAAAGAGAACATTGCCTAAACTTCAGAAGGCCTCTCATGCTGCACTTTTCTTATTATCGCATGCCCCTAAGATGTATCCTGATTTCTAACACCTTAAGCAAGTCTTGTCTATTTCTCACATTTGTATTCATGGAATCATATAGTCAGTATTCTTTTATGCATGGCTTATTTTGCTCAGCAGTATGTTTGTGAGATTCATCCATGTTGTTGCGTGTAACAGTAGTTTGCTCATCCTCGTTGCTGTCTACAGTGCTTCAATGCATGAACATTGCCACATATTTTAAATCCATTCTGCTGCTGGTAGACATTTGCCTTTTTTCCAGTTTGGGGATATTACGAGTAGTGAACATCCTTGCAACATATATTGTGTGTTGTGTGAACATACTTCCATAGTTCTGTAGCATTTATGCTGACAGAATTGCAGGGTCATAGGGTATGCATTTTTTCAGCTTTAGTTGATGCAGCTTAAGAGTTTTCAACATGACTGTTACATTTACACTTCAGCCAGAAGTGTGTGAGAGGTTCAGTTGTTCACACATTTTGAGCAACTTCAGTAGTCAGTCCTTTTAATTTCAGTTACTCTGATGGGTGTGTTGTGGCCTTGATTGTGGTTTTATTTTATATTTTTAAAATTGAGATATAATTAAAGTACCATGAAATTTACCCTTATAAAATGTATAATTCAGTGATTCTTAGAATATTCACATCGTTGTGTAACAATCATTATTATCTGGTTCCAGACATTTTCATCACCCCCAAAGGATACCCTATAACTCTACTCCCATTTCTCTCTATCTCCAGGCTCTGGAAACACTAGTCTACATTCTGTCTTTGTGGACTTGCCTATACTAGACATTTTGTAAAAATAGAATCATACATTTTATGGCTCTTTGTGTCTTTCTTCAGTTCTGACTGATTCTTTTTGATGTTTTCTGTTTCCTTGTTAAAATTTGCACTGTTTTCATCTATTTTTTCCTAATTCAGTTAGCGTTCTTATCACTAATGCTTTGAATTCTTTATCTGGTGAAGTGTTTATTTCTGTTTCATTTTTAATTTCTTCAGAATTTTTCTCTTCCTCTTTCAATTGAGACCAGTTCCCTCTGTCTTTTCATGTTGCTTAACTTTCTCTCTAGGAATTGAGGTGAAACAGTTACCTACTGCAGCCTTGAAGGGGTATCCGTATGTGGGAGTGTCTCTATACAGTCTGTGTGTACCCAGTGCTTTCGGTGGGAGATTTGGATTTGATGTGAACAGAAGTCATGTCTTTCCTCAGGGTGTGCTGTTAGCTTTCACCTTAGTATAAGGTGGGGCTGGAGATGGAGGAACTAGGGCCAGAGCCAGCTGTGAGATTGGGGCCTCCCTTCTGCTCAGTGGCCATCACTTCCCTATCAGGGGCAGGGTCAGATCCCAAGTTGATGGAGCAGTAGCTTTGAGGGTCAGGCAAGCTGGGTCTGTTCCCTGTAAGTGTGGTCTCACTTCTTCCAGCACCAGCATTCTTGTCCCAGAGGGGAGCAGTACTGGAGCAAGAGGGAGACATGCAGGCTCTCAGCTCATGAGAGGACGTGGGCAGCATCAGGCCAGCCACAGACAGAGGTCTGGGTTGCTTCCAATGTGTCACCTGTGCAAGCACCAGCAATGGCAGCCCCTCCTGCATCTGAGTCTCCATTTCCCTCACAGCCAATCACTCCCCCAGCCACTGCCACCCCCATCCTGTTGTGGATTTGTGCTGCCAGGCAGGCAAGGCCTGCATGGGCTCTTGGTATGTATCAGGGCAGGCTGTGGAGGTCCAACCAGCATCAGATATTGGGACGAACCCTGATGTGCCACCTGTATAAGCACCAGCAATGGCTGCCCCTACTGTGCTCAGATGCCACCCTGGGTCCGAGTCGCCCCTGCATCCCATGGCCAACGTCTCTCCCTAGTCATGGAAGCTCTCACTCCAGTGTGGGCCTGTGAGGTGAAGTAAGCAGGGCTGGAGCATTTGCTCAGTTTAGACTGGGCACATGCCATGGAAGTCATGGGAAACCAGGCAGGCACTGGAGTAGTCCTCAATCCACCCTCTCCGCCTTGCCTCAAGAGCAAGGCAGCGTTCACACACTCTTCACACATAGGCTTCCCACAGCCCTCCTGTTAGTCCCAGCAGCCTTCCAAGCAACCAAGGGCTTGCCTTCTCTGTGTTGGATGCCAGGACTGGGGTGCCCAATGTGTGGCTTGCACCGCTTACTCCCCAGGGCAGATCTCCCTGTTGTTCTCAGTCCCCTCCCAGAAGCACAGGTCCAAACCTGATCACTTCTTTTCTCTTCCTATCTGATTCCATATCAATCTTTTTTACAGTCTTGGTTGTATAGGAGTCTTTCTTTCACTTTCCAGATAGTTTTCCGTGAGAAATGTTCCATATGTAGATTTTTTGTTTGTTTGTTGTGTTTTTTTTTTTTTTTTTTTTTTTTTTTTTTTTTGCGGTACGTGGACCTCTCACTGCTGTGGCCTCTCCCATTGCGCAGCACAGGCTCCGGACGCACAGGCTCAGCGGCCATGGCTCACGGGCCCAGCCGCTCCGCGGCATGTGGGATCTTCCCAGACCGGGGCACGAACCCGTGTCCCCTGCATCGGCAGGCAGACTCTCAACCACTGCACCACCAGGGAAGCCCTGTAGATGTATTTTTGATGTGTCTGTGGAAGGAGGTGAATTCTACGTCCTCCTACTCCATCATCTTGATCAGTCCCCAGCTGCACATGTGTTTCTAATCTAAGAATTTTATAGTTTTAGCTCTTCCATTTAGATCTTTGATCCATTTTGAGCTAATTTTGTACTGCATACAGTGTGAAGTAGGGTTCCAACTTCATTCTTTTGCCTGTGGATATCCAGTTGTTTCAGCCCATTTATTCAACAGACCACTCTTTCCCAGTGAATCATCTTGGCACACTTGTTAAAAATCAATTGGCTATGAATGTTTGCGTGTTTCATGGTTATTTTTATTTTCCCTTATAAATAATCATACTTAGCACTATTATGTATGCTTATTGCCATTTAGAGATATTCTTTTGTGAAGTCTTCTGCACATTTCTGCCATTGCCTTAACTGATTTATAGGAACTCTATATATTTTTATATTAATCTTTTGTTAGTATATGTCTTACAAATACTCTCCTACTTTGTAGCATGATTTGAACTCTCTTAAAGGTGTCTCATTAAATCTTCAAATTTTTAATATAGTCCAATTTATCATTTTTCTTCACAGTTAGTGCTTTGTGTCCTTATTAAGTAATTTTAGCATATGCAAGTTCTTGAAAGTATTTTTCTAAAATCTTTATTGTTTTATGTTTCACAGTTAGGTTTATGATCCGCCTGGAATTGATAGTTGTGTATAGTGTGAGAGTAAATTTAGTTTTCAATATATACTGACCCAGATGATTTACTAAAAAACCATCTTCTCTCCACTGCACTGTAGCATCACCTATGTTATAGACAAGAGTACCATATTTATGTGGGTATGTGTCTATACTGTCTCTTCTAGCTCATGTGTCTGTTTATCTTTCTATTCTGTTCCATTGGTATTTTTTAAACTGCATTTAGCAACAGCATACTATTTAAATTGCTATCACTTTATAATAAGCCTTGATATTTGGATAAATCTTACAGATTTTTTCTTTTTCAACACCATGTTGGCTATTCTTGGCCTTTTATTTTCCATGTAAGTTTTAGAATCAACTTGTCAGTGTCTTCAAAAAAATCTTTCAGGATTGGGATTGGGATTGCATTGGATCTACAAATTAATCTGGGGAGAATTTATATCTCTATAATATTGAGCCTTCTACTCCATCACCAGCCTGTTTCTTTCTTTATTTAGATTAAAAAATTTCTTCCCCATAATATTTTAGATTTTTCACTGAAGAGGTCTTCTGAATCTATCATTGGATCTATTCCTATGTATATGATTTATTTGATGCAATTGAAAATGATACTTTCCTGGTCTACCATTCTTCTTTATCATTGAGAAAAGTCTTTCTTTATCTCATTTATTGCCTCAAATCTGTTTTTGATATTACTATAGCTACACAAGCCTATTACTGGTTAATGTATATCCTTTTATTTTCAATTTTTTGTAATTTGTATATTTAAGGTGGTTTTCTTATAACTAGCATGTCATAAAGTTTGACATTTTTATCCAGTCTAATAATAATATACTTTTCCTTGAGTATTTACTTACATGTGTGTTTATTGTTCCTACAATCTTAGTACTTATCTCTAGTTAGGCTACCTGGTTATGTTCCCTTTTTATCTTTTCTTGCCTTCTTCTTTAGTATTTAAATATTTTTATCAGTCTGTTTTTCTCCTTGACGAATTTGTTAGCAACATTTTTGGTTTTGTTTTTTTCCTAATATTTTACTGGCTGACTTGGGGATTTCATTATTCATCCTAGCTTAATACAGTCTAATAAATATGATTACTTTGACCATTTCTTGATAATTTTAGGACCTTGACACATTTCACCTTCATTTATCACCTGCTGCCCACAATTTGTGTTGTCAGGTGTTTTAATTATACTTATTAATTATATTGTGATACTTTTTTTGAGTTGATATATTTTGATTTATCCCATTTCCATTGCTTGTCATTTCTTCCTGTATTTACATGCTTCCTGCTAAGGGTTATTTTTCTTCTGCCTGAAGAACTCACTTTATCATTTCTCTTACTACATGTCTGGTGAGGAATGTTTCTCATTTTTTTAATTTGTTTATTTTGCCCTCATTTTGGCTTGGACAAAAGGATCAGATGATATTATAATTAATCCTTTATTCCCTCCTACTTTCCTTCTAGCTGTAGAAACAGCATATCTGAGAGAAGTTTTGATTCTCCAGAAAAGATACATTTATCCAGTATCATGTTCTCATGGTCACAGGCAGAGAGGGAATGAAAAAGACCAAATCATTAATATTTGGGTCTTTTCGTAGATTAAATCCTAGGAACTGAGAAAAGTGGACCCATGGGTAACTTTCAACTGCCAGGTACCTTACTCCTCTGGTGTAACAGGATAAGAAAGACATTGGAAAGTGGTCAGGAGTGTTGCTTCAGTAAACTGACTCCACATGGAAACCTGAGGAACGGGGGGATAAGTGGTCCTCTTCTGAGCTATTTTCCACATTCTTAGCTCTTGGTTCTCTTAACCCATTTGTCTGGAATATTAAGCCAGTGTAAGTTCTGCTTCCATTTGCATGGAACAATTGTTCTTCTAAGGATTCTCCTTGAACTTCTGGTTATTGGTGTGAATTTTGCCTCTGTAAATCTCAAAAATGGGTTAAAACAGCATATTGATTAAATCATATCACGACTTCACTATACTCAGGAATGAAAATTCTCTTGCCCTTTAGTTATCATTGCAAAATTCCTAGGCATGTAGTCCAAAATAGGTCAACATAAGTTTTAAAATGAGTTTTTGACAACATTAAGTTATACTAATAATTTAAAGCTAACACTATAGAGGTGCCCCAAATTTTAATATAAATTCACTCTTACTTTTTGAACTTTAATTTCTCTCTGGAAAATTTATAGTAAGTTGCAAGTTTAAGCCCTTAGAAGTGAGTCCAAGCCTTAAAATTCCAAATCACATTGTCTTGAGATTTTGCATTAAAAGATGACAGAGGGCTTCCCTGGTGGCGCAGTGGTTGAGAATCCACCTGCAGATGCAAGGGTCACGGGTTCGTGCCGCGGCCCGGGAGGATCCCACATGCCGCGGAGCGGCTGGGCCCGTGAGCCATGGCCGCTGAGCCTGCGCGTCCGGAGCCTGTGCTCTGCAACGGGAGAGGCCACAACAGTGAGAGGCCTGCGTACCACAAAAAAAAAAAAAAAAAAAAAAAAAGACAGAAATTAAGCTATAAAATTCATTCTTGCCAACTTATTATTTTCCTTTGTCTCTGTAGGAGGGATTTTGGGACAGTGGATATGGTGTTCTCTACCTAGGCCTGGCACTAGCAGTGTGAACCTTGAGCCTTATTAGTACTCTGTGGCATTAGCAGAACTCAACTGCCTTTGCATTCCTGGCCTCCTCGTCTGCAAATCACACTGAGAAAAAGATGTAGTAAAAAGTTGTTCTCCTAATTCTTAAAAAGCCTGTCTACACAAAGACTCTCTTTGCTATATAATTAAATCTGCCTCAGCTGTGCTGCTTATATAAAAAATGGTACCTGTATATTTCAAGGTGAGTTGCTGAGGACCACACATTATGCCTTATTATCTTGAATTTTCTAAGCATCCCAACCCATTAAAACTAACTTCAGCAAACAAGTACTAGCCACAATTAGCTATGATGGCCAATCAATGTCAAAAGCCCCATGTGGCCCAAATTTACTGAAGTCCAAGTCCTTAAGCACTCTCCAAATACAATTCACGATCTTTTTTTTCCTAAACACCAAATCAGAGGACCAAAGGCTGAGATTTTAGGGGCTAATAAATTATGCCCATTCGTTCTTCACCAATATTTAATAAAATTTGATGGAAGTATCACAGTTAATTCTGTTTGGAGAATATGGTTTAGAAAATGACCATTAAATGTTATTTCCAGTCTCTTTCTTCCCCACCAACCATTCCTCATTCTTGCCTTATTGTCAGTCTACTTCTTGGGACAGTTTATCCCTAGGAAAATTTTGTTTTCTCCAAGTCATTTATTTTTCTTGGTATTGGGCAGAGAGGGAAGAGAGTTAATCCCCACTGATTATGACCTATTAATAGATTATTATTATAAAAACTGAAGCAGTGGTCATCACTCGTGAACTTGGCAACTCACATCCGCTGGGGATGCATGAGTATGGGATGGGCAAGAGGCCAAGAGCATTACTTTAGGAAGTCCCACACAGAATATGAGAATAGAAGGACTGGTAGTTTGTTCTCATAAAGAAATCGTGTTTGACTGTTAACTCCAGAGATCTACCATTTTATCAAAAATCTTAAATTTATAAAGTATATCAGTATGTTATGAAAATGTTCATTATAGCTCATAGTTGCAGAACAAGTGTTGTTCCTTTTTCTTGGGGAGAGATGGAAAGCTTCCTAACCTTTTGACATTTGCCTGTGGAAGTGGGGAAAAGAACTGAGCAAGATCAGGGGAAACTAGAATTGTTTAGCGTGGAGAATAGTAGGCTGGGGCGGAAAAAAGTGTATAATGATGGCTGTTTTCAAGAACCTTAAGAGCAATCAGATGAAAGAGGCACTTACCTTATTGTGTGTAACTAGAAAAGGCAGAATAAGGACAACATGATAGAAGGTTCAGGGAAGTAGATTTAAATTCACTAAAGAATTTTTTTTAATAGGAACTGGAAAAAAAGGAAAGGGCATGCTTTCAAAATACTCATCTTGTATCATTTGTATGTGGGCAGAGGCTGGGTAAATCAGGAAAGCTAGAGCAGAAGATATGGCATGGGGTGGGCAGTAGACCAGATCACTCAAGAGTCCTCTGACTTCTGATCATGTTAGGAGATTGTCATGGTAACAAGGACATTGCACAAGCACTGCAGCTTATCTGGTCTTCCATAGTTCCTTTATGTCTGCTCACTGGGACTAGTTTTGCTCCTGACCCTGAATGAAAATTTGGGCAGACAGTAAGATTTCTCTCTTCACTTTAAGGAAATACAAAGGTGTGCAATAATTTTAAGTTACAGAAAAGAATTCCCAATTCCCTAATTACAGTGTTCTCTCCCATGTTAAAGTATAACCCCAAATGTGATAAAAGGTTGAGGCTTTTCCTCTTTTCTTCTATGTTGGGCCTGTTGCAAATGGGAAGCCTTTCTAGGGGAAGGATGTCAATATCTTTCCTTTAGCTCACCGTTCTACTTCCCCTTACCCATCTTATGAATCAAGATTCATAAGATTTCTGGCTTCTTTGGGGTGAAAGCTGAGAGGGTAATGAGGTAAAGAGAGCTGGGACATAGTTATTTGCCTGGTATAGTTGTGGTGACCTAATTTTGACACTTTTTAGATGAGGTGTACCCCACAGGCACATTGTTTATCTCGAGAGAATTCTCACTTGCAGTGCTCTTTAGAGGGTGATAAAATCATCTTCCGTGTCCTATTTATTCCTTCCTCATTCTTTGGGAATCTGGGGAAACCTTTAACACCCCTCTGTTGACAACAATTTTTGTCCTTTAAATGTCCCGTGGATAGGATGTGACAAGCCCACCACCAGTTTTCTTTCTGCTGGGTTTAAAGGCCATGTCTGGCCCACAGGAAATACTCATAGATCTTTTGTTTCAGAAAATTCTGGGAGTGTAGTTATTTATAAGTTTTGGTCTTCTAGTCTGCTATCGCTAGCTCATTAATTCAGACTCCTAATTAGTAGTTCATTGGTCTGTAGAAGACACGTATTAAACTCTCCACCCATGTTGTAAGGCAATACCTCCACCCACTGGAGGTCAGTGGAGACCAGAGTAGCACCCTCTCAAGAAAAAGAGCATCATGCATAATTCTTTGGCAATTTGTGTTTCGGCCCTTTTATACAACTATAATGGAGGTAAGAATTCTCTTATACTAAGAGTCTCATATATTTTTCACACATCTATTTTGAAACTCTTATGGGACAGTCTGTATTACAAATGCCTTTGATATCTAGTATCTATTGTCAGAGGTTCATAGCCATTATATAATTTATTGGAAAATACTTACTGAACATTGGCTAAGTGGAGCTAACCCAAAGAAGGTAGTGAGACAGTACCCACCGAAAAAGGAGATAACAGATTACCTAATATTACTTTATATAAAGTGACTTTCAAACGAATGGTTTCAGCAATATAGACAGTTAATATTTTTGCCCCCATAACAGAAAAATTTTCAACTTCCTAATAGTCTTCTCATTGATGCCCCAAAGAGATCTCAAACTCAGCCTGTTCAAAGAATGATCATATTCACTCTATCTTACCCTGAACAATTGTGTTCCTTTCCCTAGAATCTCTATTTTGGTTAATAGCATTACCAACTACTCTATTTCCCAAGCTAGAAAATTTAGTGTGAAGGCTTTAAACTCTTAGAACAGTCCATGGGAGAAAACTCATAATCTTCTAGGATATAACCCTGCAGATGCATTGGTGACAATTCCCTTTGTGTCAATCCTAGATTAAGGACATAGAACTGTATTGCTACACTGTCTAGTTTCTAGTTGCCAGGTAACCAGTTGTTACATGATAATCAGCATTGTTTTTTCACAGACCTAAATCATCTGCCAGTAGGAGGCAAAATGGTCTCCTTTATGGTGATAGCACATGTTATTGAAATTGTTTGTCTCAACATTCCTTCCAAATATATTACATGCAAATATATGTGTATACGATGTGCTGGAGCAAACTACATCAAAAACATTCTACCCAGTTACATATGCATATTCTATTCTACAGAGGATGAAGAGGGAGAATAACATTATTTTCATTTTTATGAAGCCATGTGTAGGGTCAGTGGACTAATAAATGAAATCTGAATTATTCATCCATCTGTAAATCAGATCTTTAAAATCAGTGCTGATGGAGTAGTAGAGATGCATCAACTCTCACCAAACCAATATAATGGTATCCTTCCTTCTCTCTCTTTCATTTTTAACCATTGGAATCTGGATACATTTCCATACATTGCCCCTAACAACCATAACGCAGATTAATAATTTATGGGCCTGAAGTGTGGAGGGTGTTTGTGAAGGGGCATTTCATACAGAGTGTAATCTCACTACCCCCAGATTTCCAATTCCCATTAGTTAATTTAGGCAGAGACTAATTTAGGAATTTTCTATATTAACAGAGTATATGTGAATTCTTTGGAATCTATTAGGCAAGGATGAGTAGGACTTTATGTGTACTTTTAGCAAACAGATTGTTTTCCCATTTTTGTTTTTAATACAAATCTATACAGAGAAAATGGAATTCATTCTAAAGGGTGATTTATTGATTAATTTCTTTTCCATTCCACTGATATTTGCCTCTACTTTCACCCCTTTAGGTACATTTCTTTGTGTTTTTCTTTGGATTTTTTGAAATTGCCCATAAAAAATGCTTGGTATTTGCTGAGCAATTCTCTCTCCTGTGTTGCTTTAAAACACGCCAGATTAAAAAGAATATAGGTAATGTTGGAAAGATTAATTCCTGAGCTACTGAAATATTTTTTTCCATGTTAACTTTTTTTTTTTTTGACAGCTTACTTTCAGGAACAGCTACAAAAGAAAGGCTTCTAATTTAATACATTACTGAAAATATAAATAGAAGAGGGGAAAACCTCTTACTGCTCAAGCACACACTGACTGTCATGGACTTAGATTAATAATAATAATTCCTGATATTAATAATGATAACTGACATTTATTGAGGGTATACTATATGCCAAGTAGTGTTTCAAGTATTTTACATTTATTTTACTTAATCTGCACAACAACCAATGAGATAAGCTCTATGACTATAATACCTCTCTTACATAGGAGTCTGAGACACAGAGAGGTTAAGGAACTTGCCAAGTTCACACAGCTGCTAAGTGGAGAAGCCAGATTTAACTCAGCCTGCCTCGCTGCAGAGCTTTCACTAGAAGCTGTTTCCTCTTGATGCCTGGGCCAGCCAGGCCTGGCTCTTCCTCTCTTTCTCCCCTTCCTTCTCTCTCCTGTGAGTCATAAAATGATATGGAGTCATTTCCTTTCCACTTAAGTAATGTGAATATATGTTCTGGGTATTCTTCAGCATGTAGATTGGAATGCTTTCCATTTTTCTGCATGCTCTATGTCTGAGGATGAGTAATATGCACATAAGTGGCATTTTTGTACAATCTTTAACGATTCTAGATCTATCTTCTTTGGAGGTGGGGCCTAGGTATTTACATTTTTCATAAGTTCCCCAGGAGATTCTGATGCAGTTCCTAGTCAGATAAGCCTCTGGAACAACTATTTTAAATCAAACCTACGAAAGAATATGCCCATATCTACATAATAACATGTAATTTTTTTGGCAAGGAACCAAATGGCACAGATGGGTGTAGGTGGTAATTAGTTCAACTAGAGCTACCTTATAAAACATTTCATCACACTGTTGGTTCCAAAACAGTGTGTCTTGTCCCTGGAGGGCAGGAGGGTTGACTGCCAATTTTCTAGTAGTTCAGTTTAGCTACCAGGATGGTGTTCTGTTCACAATGGCCATTCAATAAATAATATAATGATAATAATAAACACAAATTTAGCACTCACCACATGCATGCCAGACGGTGGTCAAAGTGCTTTACATGCATCAACTTTTAATCCTCTCACCTTTTCTATAAGTTAGTTTCCTTTTCATGCCCATTTTTCTGATCAGGAAACTGAAAACAGAGATGTTAAGAGCAAGTGACACGTACCAGAACTCGGGTAAGATTGAATATGAGCTCCAAGAAAATGTCACCAGTGATAGCTTAAAACAAATAACTGTACTTGTCTTTGCTCTGCCAGTCCAAAGATGAAGATAATGAGGATTTTATATGATTACACTTTCAAGATATGTCTATTTAGATATAAGAACTTTCCCTTCCTGATAAGTGTCATTCTACCTCTCTCTCTCTCTCTGGCTCTTCCTCTCTTTCTCCCCTTCCTTCTCTCTCCTTGGCTTTTCTCCCTACCTCTCTCCTCCTTTTTCTTCTTTCTTCCCTCTCCTCTTTCTTCCTTTGTTATACTTTAAAACGTTTATCAAAGCCCATATTTACTAAAATAGAAAGGGAAAATAGTTCTTATTCAAATACTTTAATGAATATATTTGTAAATATTATTTAACATAAACATAAGTTTCACGTGAGCATAAACTAAATCAGTTTCTGAGACAAATATCCATTTATCTGAGCACAGTCATCAGCTCTGCTTGGCTGGATAAGAGAGCTGTGATTTTCTGTACTTGGCTACCTGTGTAGCCAAGATTGGAGGAAGTGTTAGGGCTTAGTAAATATTTCAGCTTGCCTGAAGGCTGTTTTAGGCTATCGCCTTTTGTATTTTTAATATTATAAAGGAAATAGTGACTAGCAGATAAAACTTTTCACTGATTTAGAGAGAAATGATGAAAATACTCTCTTGAGTTTCTGATCACCTGGGATTTCTGAGGCAACCTTGGGATAAAATCCTGGAGCAACATGGGCTAAACTTCATATTGCTAACATTCAGCATATGGAACTTCTGTGTTTTTCCAGGGAAGGACTATGACTTTTATTTCTGTATCTTTGATATTGAAAACAGTGGCAGATATACTATGGGTGGCCAAAGAGAGATATTTTTTTGCTGGAAGTAAAAGAATGAATTTATCTATTCAATTTCCCAAGCAATGATATTGTGTTACCAAACTTTCCCTAAATATCTTAATGTAAACCCTCATCATTTTTTCATGCAGGGCAGTGTTTCTTAAACTTCAGTAATATATGCCCCTTTTAGAAAAAAATTTCCACAAACACCGTTTATTTAAAATTTTATCACATAACACTAAGCATAAACCCCTTGTGCTTATAATTTGTAATTAAACTTCAAATCAAAACAAATGTAGAAATTAAATACAAACAAAACAGCAAAACAATAGCATTTGAGATAACATTTATTTAGTGTCACAGACCTTTTTTTTCTGCTGAAACCAAGGTGCCAAAGTTTACTGTTGAAAATGTATTATCAAGTTCCATGTTTTATTTATTGTCCACTTAATTCTTTTGACTCTAAATTTAATAAACTATCATTTTATAACATAGTCACTCTCATCATGATCATTTTAGGTACCTTTTTAACAATGGTACTTTAATGACTAAATTATTTTAATGGGTCTACCAACTTAATGGTGTATCACAGAGTTAATTACTATCAAAATGTAATGAAAAGTTCTTTGACCGTGTGTTTACTGATAACCTTCTAACTGGTATGTATGATACTAGGAATTGTACTTCCGATGCTACAGCACTGCTTCTTTTGAGTTTATTATACTTGTACTATATGCTACATGATAATCTAATTTTCTTGTCACTTTTTCTCATTTGAAAATTCATCATTTAAAAATCTGTCTTCATTCTTTTCTTACTCGACTTAGACAATCAAAATAGTATGTAAATAATTTGTCTATTACATCATTCTCATGATACCAAATCTGTCTCATTTTATTAAATAACATAAGAAACTAAAGCCTTAGTCTATGAAAAATGTCTTTCCATTGAGAATTATAATGGCGAAAGAGAATTTTATTAACTGGTAAAAGAACAATACGAATATGGAATTGTGCCTGAGACCATTGTCGTCATTTGGGCATTAGGAATATGAATGCAACAACAGGGTTCCAAGGCAGTAATTGATTATAAGATTGTCCTTCATATGCTCAAAACACTATTTAAAAATCTTTACGATTTGGTCTCTCGATGTTTAAGAACTTATTTACTTTTAAAATCTAGTCAGGTTTGAGCACCTTTGGCCACCTTGTCTCTCTGCAGCTTTGATCCCATTACATCTACTTAAAGACTTAAATAATCTATCTAAAATGCAAGTCTGTTCAATTCATTGCCCTATATAAAATTCTTCAATAACTCCATCTTGCCTGAAACCTATAATCCAAATTATTTACATGACGTACAAGACCATGATTTGACTCCACCCATCTTTTAAATCATGTCTCCATTCATTCCCGTTTGAGGGAGCTTCATGCCATGCATCTTAATTAGATGCACCTTGCTTTTTCATACCTCCATTCCTTTTACATTCTGTTCCTTCTGCCATAAATGCTCTCTCCCTTCTCAAACCTCCCCTTTCTACTACACATCTCTAGAAAATTTTCCCTTCAAAATTCTGACCTGGATTGGCTTCCTTGGAGAAGTTTTTCCTTAACCCCACCAGACAGTTCAGCCATCTTTGTGCTCCTATAGGAGCCTGAGCATGTTTTCCTCATTCCATGTATCAAGCTGTATGTATTGTATTGTTTTCTTGTTCCCATGGGTCTCTTCCTGCATACACAGATGTACTAATAGATGGTGACTTTGTACCCACAAAGTTTAAGAGTCCTTATGAGGTCAGTATTTACAAAGGAATGGCAATAACAAGCACCCCTCCCTTTTTTAAAGAAACTCTTCAAGAAGGGTATTTGCTAATTGTATCCTTAAGTGTTGATTAATTTCATGCTTTATATGACTTAATCTTTCCATTTTTCCCTGATAGGCCAAATAAAGTAGTTGTTAAGAGCAGCAGTTTTGGATTCAAACATGCTTCGATTCAAATCCACGCTCTTCCACTAATTCTTTATGTAACCTAAGACTTACTCACTTGTATTTACTTGCTGTGTAAAGCTTTTTTTAATGAGAGGTGATATTATGGGTAGTACATAGTAAGCATTCAATACAAGTTAGCTATAATTGATAATAAAATATTCATATATAAATTTACAAATCAATGAAAAAATTCCCACTTAGATAGCAAATACTGACTTGGGACAGAAAGTAAGACCACCATGTCAAAGACTGTAGGAAAACCCCTTTTGCCTCTTTGGCATTCCAATTTTTCTCTGATGACAAACTGGAAAAATGCACCATGGATTTATTTTGTGCTACTAAATTAACAAATTTTTTCACTCCTCTCCCCCAGTTCCTTTCCTGTGCAAACTTGTACCATTTTGAATTCTCCATGTGGAATAGTGTATATTGTTAAAATTTACAAGTAATTGATGAAGAAAATATCTCTTCTGTCCTCTACCCTACATAATGTATCCCAGGTAGTTTGTGCCACTGAACATGTTTTGTGACTTTTTCTCAGGGACTGAATCCAAGGCACAGGTAGAATATATCTGTTTTTTTAAAAAAGAAGAAGCAAAGTTGTTTATTCCCCCCCCCCCCAGTATATCAAGAATGTGTCATTTGGAATCATGGATGAATCATCTGTCATTGCTGAATGGCAAGATAATGGTCTTATGTTAGTAAAGAGAGACACATAGATGATGTGTTGCAAAGTAATAACAGAAGATTGCTTAACAGGTATGTGAAAATGGCACTAATGCTTACATATACAAATGCACTGTGACAGCAATCTGTTCAGACAGGGTGCTACTTGTGGAATGCACGTATGCTCATGCAATGGATATATTTTAATTCTCTATGAATACTGTGTGTCTTTGTGTTTATGTGGGATTTATAAACACAATATAATAATAGCGTCTGAGTATTCTAGTTTAGCATTCACATGAGTTTAACATGCATTATCTCATTTGTTCCATGTGAAAACTCTGTGAGGTAGAGACCCATGGAAAAGGAAACTGGACCTGAGAGATTAAGGGACATGTGTGAGGTCACATAGGTAAATAGTGATGGATAGACTTGCCTTATCCAACTGTGTTGCTTTTCTACTATATAACAATCTGTTTTTACCATATAACGATCTGTTTTCCTTACAAATACATTTAGAATACATAAACTTATAACTGCACTGAGTCATGTTTTCTCAAGAATTAATATAAAACATTTTCCTTCTTTTAATTCCCTGAAAGATTTATGATTTCACTTTTCCTAATGACCAGTTTGTTTTGTTCTTCTGCAAAGATATTATCAGAATGCAAGACACTGCAATTTTCTAAACTATTTCTCTAGATTTATAAGATAATACTCAGATGGGCTTAATGCTCTTAATGCAGACTTTTTAGTGATGGGCAGAAGTGATGAAACCATTCTATGGCTATATTAAGACACATGGTGGCTTTTCTGTGGCAGAAGAGAACCCACAAATGGATTTTTTTCATTTGTTTTCAAGATATTTATTTTCTCTTTCAATTTTCATTTTTGCTGTAATTGAGTTTTGTTAACATATATTAGTGTCTGTTATGTGCAAGATATTGGGAAACCTTTTGGGAAATTTATAAGGAGGGCTGAAATCAAGAAGTTTAAATTCTAAGGAAGAGATGCTGTTGCATAAATTATATAATACTAAGATTAATGAAACATGGTTACTTGCATCGTTCTATTGCAGCTCCTACAAAATTAAAACCACTGTATTATAATTTATGAAAGATTTATGATGCATTTAGTCAATTTTATTCCATAGGCAAAATTTTAATGGAATACTATATTTGGAGACATTAAGACAACACAAGTTCAAGGTTAGTGAGGTTAGTGCAAAGAGGAAAGTTTCCTTAATACTAAAGCCACGCTCAGTATACTATTTCTGTTGTTTCTATTTACATGAAATATGAGTCAATATTTTTCAAAATTTTGTTTATTTGGGGGGTATTAGAAATTACTAAAATATTTACTTCCTTACTTTTGGAATACTTTATCTACCTTCTAGATACCTATCGTTCTATAATCTATGTATTATATTGAATGTTATCTTGAGAATATAATGTAATTATGATTTATTCTCTACATTATGTTTTGATAATAATAACATAAAAATGAATGAAAGTTTAACATCAAATTTTCCTTGAAAGAATCCTATGATTATACTTGTAAAAAGGAAATTAGAAGATTAGGTATAAGTGGGCATCACTGTATTAAGATTCTTAAGATCTACAATGAATTCCTCCATGTCGTTTGCTTTCTACCATGTAGTCTTGCCTTCAATGAAGAAATATTTGTTCAATGTTTGGCACCAAAAACACAAAACTGAGCAAAAGTGAATTTCAGGCCCCATGGGATTCTTTGGCTGTCACTTAAGGCAGACAAGTAAGTGCACAGAAGTATGATGACAGCTATAATTGAGGTATTGTATGAAGAGTTGGGGTATTGAACAGAGAAAGTGTCAGCCATCTTCCAGGTGTGATAAGGAATGTTGGACTGAGGAATGGTGAAGAGGCTTCACAGGAAAGAAAAAAGATAGATTTAAACTGAATCTTAAAGACTGATTTTCATGGCAGAGAAATTGAAAAGGGTGTTATAGGCACAAAAACAAGCACATCCAATGACATGGATATTGTGACATGGGAGAAAAACTGAAAATTATATTTGATTTCTTTTGTCCAACTTTCTAATGTTTGTGGTTATAGAAAATTTTTATTCCATTAGACTGAAAAAATTATCTGATTTCTTCTGGAATCTCCAAAAACCAGGTCCAAGCAAAAATATAATTCAGTAGGATTCTTTTTGATCCATAATACCAAGAAGAATTCCTATCAGGACCTTTTGTCAGAAGTGGGGATAGGTGGGGAAGGGAGAATGATTCTTCCATGTTATAAAGACAATCATGGTAATCTATCACTTCTAAACCATTTCCATCTCTTGATGGTCCACTTAAAAAAAAAAATCTGTATCAGTCAGGTAACAAGGAACATTAAGCAATCAAATGGATATGTTTAAAGCTTTAGTATTTTAATCTGTATTTTATTGGATATAATGCCACTCTTCTTGACAGGCAGTGAAATCAAATTCAAATTAAGACTTTGGCTTTCTCTGTTAGACCTTAAATAAGTTGTTAATGTCTCTGAGCCTTGATTTCTTCCTGTGTATTTTGAAGGAATGATGTATATATCTACAGACTTGTTTTTAGGACAAAACAAAGGTTTCCTTGCAATGCCAAAATAAGTGGTGCTTGGTAAATATAAATATACCTTTTATTTTTAATGAGGAATGACTTTTCATTTTAAATAACTCGGTTACATAAATTCACTTAAACATATATATGAGCAAAAGTAAATAGGCTCTAGAGTGTTATGTATCCATCAAAATTTCACCTAGGAAGTAGAATACATTTGAATCACAATTTATAGTTGGAGGTGGCAAAAGTAATCTGTGATGGGAGATGATTTTTTTCCCCTTGTATTTGAGATAGTTTTTGTGCGTCTGAAACTTTTTGGTAGATTCACTCTACAACTTGGTGCTTGTATGCTTAACTATTATAGACTTGGCTTTTAAAAAATAACAGAATCTGACAACTTACACGACTGTATTCACAATCATGATTGTAGTAGCAAAAATATTAGTGTCATGTATCATTCACATTAAAAACTGTATAGATAGAGGCGTGGCCAAGATGGTACAGTAGGAAGACCCTGAGCTCACATCCTCCCATGGACACACCAGAATTCCAACTATTTACAGAAAAACTATCTATGAGAATGACCTGAAGCCTAGCAGAAAATATTTTCCACAACTAGCAGAAAATATTTTCCACAAGCCTAGCAGAAAATATTTTTCTTCCTAAAGAAGGAACCACAATGAGATGAGTGGGAGGGGTGGAGATGTAATATAGCCAAGATCCACAACCCTGGATAGGCAAGTCACAAGTGGGAGGATAATCACAATTTCAGAAGTTCTCCTCAAGGAGCAAGGGAACTGAGCCCCACATCAGGCTTCCCAGCCCCGGGGACCTATACAAGATGTCTGTCTTTGAAAACCAGCACAGCTTATGTTCAGGAAAGCCAGGAAGCTATAGAAAACAGAGATCCAGCTCTTAAAGGGCACACACAAAATCTCACATACTCTGAGTCCCGGCACAAAGACAGTAGTTTCATAAGAGCCTGGGTCAGCCAACTTGCTAATCTTGGAGAGCCTCCTGGAAAGGTAGGAGGCAACTGAGACTCCCCCTGGGGATGGAAACACGGGCAGCAGCCATTTTTGGAAGCTCTTTTTACCAGAAGGACACTGGTGCTTACAAGTGCCATTTTGGAGTCCTCCCTCTAGCCTATTAGCACTGGGGGCATACCTCCCTACTAACAGGCTGGCACCAGTCCCAGGACTCTCCAGGTTGAGCAGCCAACTACCACAAAAGAACCTGGCCTTGCCCAATAGTGGGTCTGCAACAGTCCTGGGACACTTAGGGCCCCACAGGCAACCATGCCATAACACGGTCCTGCCCACAGAGGACTGTCAGCCACCACATGAGGCAGGACCTGCAACCAACCAGGCCAGAAGCCAGCCCTGCCTACCAGCATGCCCACAGTACTTGGGCCCACCACAACAGAAGGGCCCAGACAGTCCACATAGAGGCACCACTAAAGCATATAGCTGTAGTAACCAGAGAAGAGTGAGCTTCTGGGCCCCACTGGGCATCTACATAAGGACACTTCTCCAAGATTGGAAAATTAACTGACCTACCTAATACATAGAAATAAAAACAGGATTAAGCAAAATGAGAAGACAGAGGAATATGTTCCAAATGAAGGAACAAGACAAAATTTCAGAAGAACTAAGCAAAGTAAAGATATGCAAACTACCAGATAAAGAATTTAAGGTAGTGATCATAAAGATGCTCAACAAACCCAGAAGAATGAATGAATATAACGAGAAGTTTAACAAAGATTTAGAAATAAAAGAACCAAAGAGAGCTGAAGAGTATGATAACTGAAATAAAAAATACAGTAGAAGGAATCAACAGTAGATTAGATGTCACAGAGAAATGGATCAATGAACTGGAAGACTGAAAATATCCAAGCTGTGGAAAATATCCAAGCTGAACATAAAAAAAAATTTTTTTAAGGATCGTTTGAGAGACCTCTGGGACAACATCAAGCATACTAACTTTAATATTATAGGTATCCCAGGAAGAAAAGAGAGAGATCAAGGGGCAGAGAACTTATCTGAAGAAAGAATAGCTGAAAGCTTCCTTAACCTGGGAAAGGAAACAGACATCCACATCTAGGAAGCACAGGGATTCCCAAGCAAGATGAATCCAAAGAGGTCTACACAGACATATAATTAAAATGGCAAAAAATTAAAATAGAGAGAATATTTAAAGCAGAAAGAGAAAGGCAACTAGTTACATACAGGGGAACTCCCAGAAGACAATCAGTTGGCTTTTCAATAGTACTTTGCAGGCCAGAAGGGAGTGGCGCACTGCATTCAAAGCAGTAAAAGGAGAAAATCTACAACAAAGAAACTCTCCTCAGCAAGACTACCATTGCTATTTGAAGGAGGGATAGTTTTATAGACAAGCAAAAGCTAAGAGTTCAGCACCACTAAGCTGGCTTTACAAGATATGTTAAAAGGATTTCTCTAAATGGAAAAGACCACAACTAGAAATATGAAAATTATGAAAGGAAGAATCTCATTGGTAAAGGCAAAATTACAAAGAACGTAGTAGATCAATAATTTACAGAGCTAGTAGGAAGGTTAAAAGACAAAAGTAGTAAAATCATCTATATTCACAACAAGTATTTAAGGGATACACAAAACAAAAATATGTGAAATATAACATTGAAAACATTAAATGTGGGTGGGGGGGTAGTAAAATGCATGGATATTAGAATGCATTTGATTTTAAGAGATTATTAACTTAAAATAATCATATATGAACCTCATGGTAACCAAAACTCAAAATTCTATAATAGACACACCAGAAAAAGATAACAAATCCAAACATAACATTCAAGATAGTTACCAAATCACAAGGGAAGAGAGCAAGAGAAGAAAAAAGGAACAACAAAAACTTACAAAAGCAACCAGAAAACAATTAACAAAATGGCAATAAGTACATACCTATCAATAATTACTTTAAATGTAAATGGACTAAATGCTCCAATCAAAAGATATATTGTGGCTGAATGGATACAAAAAGAAGACCCATATATATGCTGCCTACAAGGATTTCACTTCAGATCTAAAAACACACAGAGAGTAAAGGTGAGGAGATGGAAAAAGAATTCCATGCAAATGGAAGCAAAAAGAATGCTGGGGTAGCAATACTTACATAAGACAAAACAGACTTTGAAACAAACCTTGAATAATAGACAAAGCATTGTATGACATAATGATAAAGGGAAAAATCCAACAAGAGGATAGAACATTTGTAAATATCTATGGCCCCAACATAGAAGCCCCTAAATACATTTTAAAAATATTAACAAACATGGGCTTTCCTGGTGGCACAGTGGCTGAGAGTCTGCCTGCCGATGCAGGGGACACGGGTTCATGCCCCGGTCCGGGAAGATCCCACATGCCACGGAGCAGGTGGGCCCATGAGCCATGGCCGCTGAGCCTGCACTTCCAGAACCTGTGCTCCACAACGGGAGAGGCCACAACAGTGAGAGGCCCGCGTACTGCAAAAAAAAAAAAAAAAAAAAAAAAAAAAAAAAAAAAAATATATATATATATATATATATATATATATATATATATATATATAAACAAACGTAAAGGGAGAAATTGACAGTAACACAATAATAACTGGAGACTTTAACAACACACAAATTACGTCAATGAACAGATCATTCAGACAGAAAATCAATAAGGAAACATTGGCCTTAAATGAAACATTACACCAAATGGACTTAATAAGTATATATAAAACATTAAATCTGAAAGCAGTATACACATTAGTTTCAAATGCACATGAAATGTCCTCCAAGATAGATCCCATGTTAGTCTACAAAACAAGTCTCAATAAATTTAAGAAGCTTGAAATCATATCAAGCTTCTTTTCCAGCCACACTGGTTGAGACTAGAAATCAGCCACTAGAAAAAGACTGCAAAAACATAAATACATGGAGGCTAAATGATATGCTATTAAACAAACAATGTGTCACTGAAGAAATCATAGAAGAAATAAAAACATACCTGGAGATGAATTAAAATAGAAACAAAAGGATCCTGGGAATTCCCTGGCAGTCCAGTGGTTAGGACTCTGCATTTCCACTGCTGGGGGCCTGGGTTCCATCCCTGGTTGGGGAACTAAGATCCCACAAGCTGTGCAGTGTGGCCAAGAAATAAAACAAACACAAATCTGTGACACAGCAACTGCAGTTCTAAGAGGAAGGTTTTATAGCAATACAAGCCTACCCCAGAAAATGAACAAACAAAAATTGGTCTAACTTTATACCTAAAGAAACTAGCAAAAGAAGAACAAACAAAACCCAAAGTTAGTAGAAGAAAGAAATAATATCAGAGCAGAAATAAATGAAATAGAGACAAAAAATTTAGAAAAGATCAATGAAACTGAGCTAGTTCTTTTAAAAGATTTTTAAAAAAAGATAAACCTTTAACCAAGGAACAAGAGGGCCCAAATAAATAACATCATGTATGAAAGAGGAGATGTTAGAACCAACACCACAGAAATATTAATACAAAGGATTATAAGAGATTACTACAAAGAATTCTATGCCAATAAAATGGACAACCTAGGAGAAATGGATAAATACCTAGAAATGTACAATCATCCAGGATTGAATCAGGAAAAAACAGAAAATCTGAATAGACTGGTTAATAGTTATAAAATGGAATTAATAATCAAAAAACTCCCAACAAACAAAAGCCCAAGGCCAGACAGCTTCACTGGTGAATGCTACCAAAAATTTAGAGTTAACACTTATCCTTCTCAAACTCTTGTAAAATACTGAAGAGGAAGAAACACTTTTGAACTCACTCTACAAGGCCAGCATTGCCCTGATACCAAAACCAGACAAAGATGCCACCAGAAAAATAAATTACAGGCCAATGTCACTGATGAACACAGATGCAAAAATCTTCAACAAAATATTAGCAAACTGACTCATTAAAAGGGTCATACACCATGATCAAGTGGGGTTTATCCCAGGGATGAAAGATGATTCAATATCTGCAAATCAGTCAGTGTGATACACCATATTAACAAATTGAAGAAATAAAAATCATATGAACATCTCAATAGATGCAGAAAGAGCATTTGAAAAAATTTAACATCCATTTATGATAAAAATTCACCAAAGTGGGTATAGAGTAAACATACCTCAACATAAAAAGCCATGTATTAATATGATAAATCTACAACCAAAATCATATAATGGTAAAAAACCTTGAAAGCATTTACTCTAAGATGAAGAACAAGACAAGGATGCCCACTCTTGCCACTTTTATTCAATATAGTATTGGAAATCCTAGCCACAGAAATCAGATAAGAAAAAGATATAAAATGAATCCAAATTGGAAAGGAAAAATATGGTATTATATATAGATATTACTAAAGATGCTACCAAAAAACTTTTAGAATAAATAAATTCAGTTAAGTTGCATAATACAAAATTAATATACAAGATCTGTGTTTCTATACACTAACAGCAAGCTATCAATAAGAGAAATTAAGGAAATAATCCCATTTATAACTGTATCAAAAAGTATAAAATAGAAATAAATCTGACCTTGGAAGTAAAGTTTTGTACTGTAAAAACTAAAACATTGATGAAAGAAAATTGAATATGACAAACAATTGGAAGGATATACCATGCTTATGGATTGGAAGAATTAATATTATTAAAATGACCATACTACCCAAGGCAATCTACAGATTCATTGCAATCCCTATCAAAATTCCAATGGCATTTTTCACAAACTAGAAAAAATAATTTAGATATTTCTATGGAAACACAAAAGACTCTGAGTAGCCAGAACAATCTTGATAAAGCAAAGCTGGAGGTATCTTGCGTCCTGATTTCAAACTATACAACAAAGCTACAGTAATCAAAACTGTATGGTACTGGCACAAAAACAGACATATAGATCATTGAAACACAGTGGAGGGACCACATATGAATCGACACTCATATTCAATTAATATACCACAAAGGAGGGAAGAATACACAATGGGGAAAAGATAGTCCCTTCAGTAAATGGTCTTGGGAAAATTGGACAGCTACATGCAAAAGAATCAAACTGGACTATTTTCTCATATATTTAAAAAAAAACTCAAAATGGATTAAAGACTTAAATGTAGTACCTGAAACTCTAAAATTCCTGGGACAAAACATACAGAGTACAGTCTGACATCAGTTTTAAAAATATTTTTTTAGATGTCTCCTCAGGCAAGGGTGACAAAAGCAAAAATAAATCAGACTAAACCAAACTGAAAAGTTTTTGCACAGCAAAGGAAATATTCAACGGAATGAAAAGGTAGCCTACTGAACGGGAGAAGATATTTGTAAATGATATAACTGATAAGGATTATGTCCAAACTATACAAAGAACTCATACAAAAAAAAAAAGACAATTTAAAAATGGGCAGAGAACCTTAATAAACTTTATTTTTTAAAGAAGATATACAGATGGTGAACAGACACATGAAAAGATGCTTAACATCACTAATCATCAGGGAAATGCAAATCAAAACCACAATGAGATACCACCTCAAACGTGTCAGAATGCCTATCATCAAAAAGATGACAAATAACAAGTGTTGGCAAGGACATGGAGAAAAGAGAACCCTCATACACTGTAGGTGGGAATGTATATTGGTGCAGCTACTGTGGAAAATGATATTGAGTCTCCTCAGAAAGTTATAAATAGAACTACTATATGATCCAGTAATTTCAATTCTAGGTATTTTTCTGAAGGAAACAAAAACATTAATGAAAGGATATGTGCACCTTTATGTTCACTGCAGCATTACTTTCAATAGCCAACATATATAAGCAACTTAAGTGTCCCACAAAAGACGAATGGATATAAAAGATGTAGCATGTATATATAATGGAATATTACTCCACCATAAAAAAGAATGAAATCTTGAAAGTTGTGACAACATGAATGGTCCTAGAGGGTATTATGCTAAGTGAAATAAGTCAGATAGAGCAGGACAATTATCATATGATTTTGCTTACATGTAGGATCCACAAACACAAAACAAACAAATCTAAGAAAACAAACAGACTCATAGATATAGAGAACAAACTGATGAGTATAATAGGTGATGGAGATTAAGAGGTACAAACTTCCAGTTCTAAAATAATGTCATTTGGGTATAATGTACAGCATAGGGAACATAGCCAATAATATTGTAATAACACTGTATGGTAACTAGACTGGGTGATCATTTTGTAATGTATAAAATAGCAAATCACTATGTGATACACCTGAAACTAACACAGTATTGTAAATCAATCATACTTCAATTGAAAAAAAAAGGACTATAAAATGCTCTACTAGATGTCAGGAGACTTCTGGGACCACCATTTCTAATTGCTGTTTGGGTGAGCATAGGGGATTGTGGCAGTCATGAAAGTGTGCTGGTCAGATCTCCAGCTGTGAGGAACATAATTGATTAATATTCCTGGCTCCTGCCCCTCTGGACCCACCACTGTTTTAGAGCCCTGTGTCAGGGACAGAATCATAGACTAAATACTAGAACAAAAGATGCTCTAATCACTTCAAGAATTGTAGAAGCTCTGTGCCAGGAACCAGGGACAGAGACCAATATATATATTTTCTATTATTTCACAGGTGTTAATTATAAATTCTTGATAGTAGTGGGGAAAAACATTTCAATCTTCACACTCAACCATCCTCAGTGTTTAGATTCTTCCAGTGGAAGACTAAAAAGACCAGCAGTTATTTCAGTAGTTTATCACAGTGGGAAGAATATGGCAGTGGAGTTGGACATGCTGGTAGTCAAATCCAGGCTTTCACATTTTCCAAGAATTGGGCTGGTTACTTGATTTGAGCCTTCGGATAATATTACCTCTCTTTCCAGTTTAATGTGAAGACTAAATAAGATAATTCTGTGAGGACACTTAGCAATGCACAATTTTTTACCCCTCTTCATTTCAGTAGACATTAATGAAGTCCTTTTCTGGATGCCTGCTCATCTTGAGCTCAGTTCTGTAGATGTTGTATTACATTAAAAGAGCCCTCAGTGGATATTCGTAGACTTAAAATACATATCTCTAAAGAGTGGGATGATCTGGTGTCAGGTAACATATCCACTTGTTGGGAGACTATAGAACTAGTATAACATTGTGTTTAAGACACTGGCCGTGTCACCCGAGGCAACTTGCTTAATGTCTCTGTTTCTTTGATAACAAAATATAGATTGTGGTAATACCTATTTTATAAAGGTTTTGGAGAATTAAATGACATGATACATAGGAAATGCTTAATAAAATACAAGACACAGAGTCAACACTTAATAACTTTTGGTAAAAATATAATGTGGCAGAAGGTGAAATTTCTCATTAAGCTTAGAAATGAAATATAGTCAGTAGATACTTGTCAAATTTTATTAGAAAATTAGAATAAAACAATGAAATTAACTAGTTGTTCTGATTGAAAAATGAAGTACGGAATGGGGAGATTGGTTGAAATGGAAATGACAGGCTCCTTATTACAAAATAAATGATAGACGTTAATTAGTCCTAAGTGAAATTTTAGTCAACAGTTGACTCCAAAATTTGTATCTCCTAGATATCTTCCTTCAGCTCTGGATTCCTGTATCCAGTTGTTTACTTGACAAATCTAATGGAAATCTAACAGGCATTTCAAACAATATGTCCAAACCCCCAATCCTGATTTTGTCTCCTAAACCTGTACTTGCCATGGGCTTTCCCTTCTCATTAAGAAAAGCTATCATCTATAGCCATATTTATTTTCTTTCACTTGTATACTTTGTTGATTGTCTATCTCCTTTCACTAGATTGACTCTACATTTGTTTACCTCTCTCTTTGTTTACCTCTGTAATATCAGTCCCTAGACCTACTCCAACTCATAGGAACTTTCAAGCAATGTTTGTAGAATGAATAGATGAATCCAGAATGTACTTTATTTGCTTAGAGGAATGTACTTTTTTCTAATTTTTGCCATAGCAATGTAAGGGCACAAAGCAATGCTGTTGACTAAAATATTAATATGGGAGGGAAAGGGAAAAAGCTGTGGGGGTTATTTGACCTGATGTGTGTGAAATAGCATTATTATCAGAAGTTTATGTGTTCTAACTCTGTGGTGAACAAAATGTGAAGAAATAGTTTTAAATGACAAGATGGGGGATCCCTCTTAGGCATGTAGGCAGGCAGCACGGGGTGTCTAAACGTTAAAATCACTGAAAACTTCTTCCCTCCAGCTCTAGAAGGTGGGTTACACTTTCAGTTACCTTGACAGGTTTTTGGCAGGGTCCTGCCTGGAGGCAGGGTTATGTACTTGAATGCCACATGAGCTCTCAAGCTTAAGCCTCCTTGCCCTGCGAGTCTGTGAATTAATGCATCTCTTTGAACACACTTGTTTGACAGTTTGTGAAAGAAAACAGACTTAAAGAGCAGTTTGGTTAAATCTGAACACATGAGAAAGATTCATTTTTTAATAGAGAAGTCAGGAAAATCTCCAGAGTAGAAGAACAGTTACAACAGACAAATAGTTTCCCAAATGTGATCTAAAGAGTGACCTGTTCTTTTCTAAATCTACCAGCTTAACCACTTGGCCATCTAAGTTTAAACATGTGCAAGTGATTTAAAGGAGCAATGACTGGAAGTGAAACATGGCTTCCAAAGGAAATTGATATTTTTACCATAATCGTGACTTTCATAGTGACATAGATTAAGACATATATTTAACCTAGGCTGAATATGGATGTTGCCAAGATGTGAATCAGCTAAACTCTCAGACAGATCTGCAAGTTAGACAACTTCAAAGAACAGGATTGTTCCACAATTTTAGAAAGCATTATAATTTCTTCTAGATTGGCTTTGCTGCTTAACCTGCTTGCTGTTAAATGAGTTCTGTATTCAGTGGAAATTGTCCGCCTGATAGAGGGGAGTTTATTCTGATCGTTTTCTCCTCTATGTTCTGGCTTAAAGACAGTTTTTAAGAGCACCTGAATCAGTCTTGTCCATGGGAATTCTTGCCCCCAGGGTCACATTGCATCTCTAAATTAAAATGTCTTCGAGCAATCAGATCCAAGAATATTCTAAAAAAGGTCTCCCATCTAAATTCTAATTTGGTGCGCTGCTGTAGACACCAGCTTTGGGTGAGCCAGTTCAGCATGTGTCCCTACTATTTAATGTCAGCCCATGACTATTCTTAGCCTTGACACCTCCAAACAGTTTACCAGAATGAACAGATTTCTCTAACCCATCACATTTTCTAACCATTGAGTTGCAGATGGAAGAGGATAAAAAGGATACATATATGAAAGGGAACTGGTATGCGTTTCCCCCACCCTCATGAGCTAATCTCAGCAACTGAGCTAGTGTCAGTTGCATGTGAAAATAGGGTTGTTGTTTTTTTTTCCTATGCTAGGTTCTGGGAAAATGAAACAGGGATGACAATAATGTATCTCTGCCAGTTTTGGGTACTTTAGCTTTCCAAGTTGGCAGATACTTAACAAGAAGGAAAGACTTTCTAGCTAAGGAGGAAGGACAACTATAAAGAGATCAAAGTAAATGAGCATTGACTTTTTTGGAAAGCAGGAAAATCCATTTTGAAATAGAAGCTAATTGATGGTATTAAATGTGAAGGAATTAACTGCATTATTTTCTGAGGTATGTTCTGAGAAACACTACTGCCCACAGAATCTCAGTGAAAGAATAGAAAACTGGGTAGGTGGCTTTTCCATTTCTGTCACTAATAATTCTTCAAACTCTGACTAACTACTTCACACAGCTTTTTTTTTTTTTCTTTTTTGGGGGGGATAGTTGCTTGTCAAGTAGAATAACAGAAATATCAGGAAAATATCCAGACAGTACTTAAGGTAGGGATCATTATAGAAGAATTCACTCTCTTTATCCCACATCCACTCTCCCACCTCCTTTGCTTTTGCAGATGGGCCAGAATTAGAACTTCAGCCCCTCATCACGCAGGAAAATGTGGGGCAGGGGTGGGATCAGGGGTGCAAGATCAGGCTTGAGAGAAGAATAGGGATTTAATGGATGTTTTTGCTAGGAAGAATTAGAGGAAAATAAGTTGAAGTAAAAGTGATTTTTGAAAAGAGAAAGAAAGAAAGGGAAAATTGGGGAAAGAGCCTGAGTCAAGATATAGAAGAGCTATGGAAATAATTTCTGGAAAGATTTTCACCTTCTTGGACTTGGAAGACAATTAACTCCTCCCCTTCCCACCACCCACCACCAGCCCAGAAAGATACTGTCAAGCCATTTCATTTCAAGAGCTGCTCACAGATCCCAAAATAGCAAGCTCTATCTATTATTACTTGAGAAAGAGCTTACCCCAAAAGCATTTTGGGGTAAGACTTTTCATTTATCAAAATTTTTGATGCCATTAATATTTTATTGTTTTCTTTTGCTTGACTAGTTCCTCAGTCTGTGTTGCATTAACACTTTTTCATAGACTCACAGCTCAGAAAGTGAAAGAACTAGTCCAAGATCAGATTTACAGATAGTCACTGGTGGAACCAGGGGTACTAACTCCTGTGATGCCATTGCCACAATGGACTGATGTCTTTTTCCCAGCAACTCCACGTGAAGTGTGCATACCAGCTCTTGCCAGGGCTTCTCTGTACCCTCTGATGCCAGGTTCCCAGTGATTATGAATAAGGAATTGTGAGAAGATGTCAGTAAGACATATTTGTATTTGCATAGTTATGCATGGTTTGGTGTTCTAACTCAGTCTTTGGGTTTTCAGTTGATTGAGTTTTCAAATCAATTAGAGTTGATGTCTAAGATAGGACAGGACAGTTCAAATGAACTGTTCTTTTTAATATTGAGGTATAGTTGATGTACAATATTATATGTTACAGGTATACAATATAGTGATTCACTCTATATTCCATTTATAGTTATAAAATATTGGCTATATTTTAGAATTGTTAATTCTTAATAGAAAAACAAAAATTTCAGCTAATTTGTTGGTAACACTAGGAAATTTATCTTGTAAAATTGGGGGGAGTCAAATTTCTAAGAAATACTGATACAATGTAATGCAGTTTACCCAATTCCCATGTGTCTGTGCACGTGAAATTATGTTGGAAAGGTAAAAGATAGTAGCAATTTTATAAGAAATATATATTTTTCTATTCAAAGTCAGAAATTGCATACAGTTCCTCATGTATTGGAAAAAGTATAACTGTCTTCTGTGGGGAAAAAACATGTTATTTCACTCACACCAAGTTGAATATTTTACTAACACAGCCTTACGATCAGTTTTTATAACATTTGGACCATGTTGCATTTGTAAAATGTCACTACTAGTTATATGCAGATCTCACACACAGATGACTGAATTCTGTTTAAGTGCCCAAAAGTTTCAGAAGCTTTGTAGTGTAGTATCTTGGATTTTCCTGCCTATACACATTTTTAAAAGATTCACTTTCTTCACATATCATATCACCCAAACTAGGCAAACAGGAAAAAGAAAACTGAACTTAAAACATAAAAATTATTTTTTGGATTGGCCCTGGATAAGTGACTAATCTGTCATGCTGCCTGATAAATAAGTTTCTTTAGAAATTAGTCCAGATAGCACTAACATGCAGAAGTGAGGGGAAAAGTCATGTGACAGGAAACCTTAATTACATTTCTCGTTAACTATTTTAACCTCTATGTCATAAGTTCAGCATATCCTATAAGCTGTTTTCTACACAAAAGTATTATACATTGGGGGGCCAAAGATTTTCTCAATGATGCTGTAAAACCTTACTAGCTTGGACTTTTTCTAATTTAGAATTGGTGGTCATTCTAACGGAGCTGGTGCTAATTCAGAAAATCCTTTCTCTCATAAAGGTAACTGTAAACAAGATTGTAAAGTGCTGGAATTCTTAAATCCAAGCAAATAAAAAGGAGAAAAAATATTGGAAGATAAGAAGTGAAATTGGTTGTGTTTATGTCGTGGAATTATATGTAATTTCCCTATTTTTTTTTTTTTTTTTTTGCGGTACGCGGGCCTCTCACTGTTGTGGCCTCTCCCGTTGCGGGGCACAGGCTCCGGACGCACAGGCTCAGCGGCCATGGCTCACGGGCCCAGCCGCTCCGCGGCATGTGGGATCTTCCCGGACCAGGGCACGAATCCGTGTCTCCTGCATCGGCAGGCGGATTCTCAACCACTGCGCCACCAGGGAAGCCCATCCCCATTTTTATATAATGTGTTTGCATTATTTTATAATGCAAATACATTGACAAAGAAAAACAAAATACTCAGAACTTTGGGGTATTCTAAAGTATCTTTGGACCATCGAGTTATCTGCAGACAATTGAAATATGCATTGAAAACTATTCTCATCTATTATAGCAATTTTTCTTACTCTATCTCATATGGTTGAAAATATTACAATAATTTTTCTCAAAACAAATGATAAAAGCACTCACTTTTTCCCCAGCGGATATTAGTTTTAGAAGAACTCTATAGATTTAAACCTACATGAAATATGTTTTGAAACCATGTTACTATCTTAGCCAAAACAGAATGCATTGTAAGGATGTAGACATCAGTGCTTTAACTATGTGTCATCTTGGACCTCTTTTAAGTGTGAGTTCTTTTAAGCCAAATAGAGATTTGGGATTATTTAAAATATATGGGAGTAGGGCTTCCCTGGTGGCGCAGTTGTTGAGAATCCGCCTGCCGATGCAGGGAACACGGGTTCGTGCCCCGGTCCGGGAAGATCCCACATGCCGCGGAGCGGCTGGGCCCGTGAGCCATGGCCGCTGAGCCTGCGCGCCCGGAGCCTGTGCTCCGCAACGGGAGAGGCCACAACAGTGAGAGGCCCGCATATCACAAAAAAATAAAATAAAATATATGGGAGTAGATGTTGTTCAGGAAATGGACAGCTTAGGACAGTGCAGTGTACCTAGTCCATAATGAATTAGTATCTATTGGTGTGTTTTGTGACTGTTAAATCATCTTATTTTCCAGCCTCATTTTTTTTTATTTCTATAATTTTTCATGTGTGCATTTTTATTTATTTATTTATTTATATTTTCTTTTTTTTTTTTTTTGTAGTACGCGGGCCTCTCACTGTTATGGCCTCTCCCGTTGCGGAGCACAGGCTCCGGACGCGCAGGCTCAACGGCCATGGCTCGCAGGCCCAGCCGCTCCGCGGCATGTGGGATCTTCCCAGACCGGGGCACGAACCCGTATCCCCTGCATCGGCAGGTGGACTCTCAACCACTGCGCCACCAGGGAAGCCCCAATGTGTGTATTTTTAAAACAGTGAAATATTCATAGATGTTTATATATTTTTGAGTCACCTCAAATGTCACTTGGTAGAAAGATATATCTAACTGAATAGTTAGCTAACTTACTAAATGACTGGCTTATTTATGAATGGGATTTT
Organism: Kogia breviceps; assembly: GCF_026419965.1. NCBI lineage: Eukaryota > Metazoa > Chordata > Mammalia > Artiodactyla > Physeteridae > Kogia > Kogia breviceps. The sequence continues at coordinate 50,901,558 of NC_081317.1, read as the reverse complement.
GTCATAGAGAATATTGTATATTTTTGTAGAGTCAAACCTATCAATATTATCACTACATGTTTGGTGTCATAGTTATATAGTCCTCCTTTATGTCACAATTACAAGACTAATACCTACATTTTCTTTTAATACTTTATGTATTTCATAATTAGATTTTTTATCCATCTAGAATTCCTTTTAAAATATTTTATAATACAAGAATTCAAGTTTGTTTTCCAAATAATTATCCAATTGTCTTTTCCCCATTGTGTGAAAAATATGTCTGTTCTAAACTGATTCATGCCACTTGTATTTTATACATTTGCATATTTTCATTATTATCATCCATTAGTGTGTCTGTTTATCATGTATTAGTGGGTCCTTTCTTAATATGGTTTTAATCTAGCACTATCATTACAAATAGGTGAATGAATGAGATGGTCATCTGGAAAACCCAGGCTAAAGAAAATACAAGCCTAAATTTAAAAAATTATCCCAAATAGCTTTTTTACTGAGATTAGTTGGATGGTTGCTTCATTTCTTGCTTTTTCTTTTCTTTTAAATAGATACTTGTTCTTCTAAAACTAGTATGTGAGAAAGACGTTTGTTTCTGATGTATGTCTCAAATGGCATACATAAGCTTGGGGCACAATGATACTTCCCTTAGCTATGCTTTGGGTGAAGGATGGGCTTGTCACAGAGGGTCACTGGTGGCTCTATTTACCTATCATTTTGAAGTGCTGGTTCTGCAAATTTAGAAGCTGAAGAACTGTCAAGCTATATGCAGAGGCTGTAAGAGAACTAAAGTTTATGATGTCGATTTGGGGTTTTGTAGATATTAGACTTTTCAAGAAAGGTATAAATAAAACAACAACAAATAACCCTTTAAATATGGCTTTACTTCCAAGAGTCAGAATATGTACTTGGACATCTATATAGCTTGAATTATTAAATGTAAATTTTGTTTTATTTGTTTCACATTTTAGGTGTTATGAACCAAAGTTATTTATTCCTTGATTCTTCCATAGAATGGAAAGATTGATACTTTCTTTTGTACAGCGTTTCTTCTTGTAACCCTGTACTTGCCTCGGATTCTTTAATGAACTTGGAATGTGATTAAGTCTCTTGTGTAAATCTCAGCTCTGCCTGCTGTAGTTCCAGGACCGCTCCTACTTGCTGGGGCTGCTGAATAGGTGCTCTTACATAGACCTCATTCTCAGTGCTACTGAGGAAAAGGGCTTTGCAGTAAATGCTTGATTTCTTTCTGGGAGGAAGTTTTTGATCTTATGAAAGGAAGTTAGGCTGGACTGTGATGGCCACATAAAGATGTCTTAGCAAGTGTTCTAAGTGTGTATAAGAGTGAATTAGAACTAGTCTCCAAACACCTAACTCCATATGTGTGGGTAAAAGGGCAAAGTTTAAAGCAGATATCGTTGTGAATTTAGAAAAATTTGGTGGATTCAGTGCTAGGGACTGGAAAATAATTCCTTGTGTTCTCATTCTGTTTCTCGCTTGCTCCTTCTCTCTCTCTTGTGCTGTATATGTATAAATATATATAATATATATGTATATATAAAATAATGGACTATTCCCAGAATAAAAAATACAGAAAAGTTTTAACAAGAAAATATATACTTTGCAGACATAATCATGTTCATGTTTTTGGTATTTACTTCCAATTTTTCACTTTATTACATATATCTATCTATGCATATACAGACAAATACACACACATATACACATACACATTCTTTAATTTTACATTATAACATTTTTCCTATGTTAATTAGGATTCATAATTTTAACAGCTATATAGTATTCCATTCTGGGATATGCTATATAAATTTTCAGTATTTCTAATATTTTTTAAGCAGATTATTTAAATCTCCAGATATAAATCTTTGGTTGTGATACTGAAAGGGAAATCTTTAGGAACTATTAAAAGGACCCAGTGGTTACTATGAAAGAAAATCAAACCAAAACAAAATGCCAAGATATTCAGAACTATAAAAACACCATAGATGAATTTCAACATTTCCAGAGAAGAAAAACAAATTGTTATTTTTGTACTGTTTATGTTTGACACATAAATCAGGCATTCATGTTGTAATCTCTAGGGTACTCCTAATTGATTGGAGAGGGCAAAAGTTATCATTAAAAGAATACTTGATTAATGCCAAAATATAAGAAAAAATGGGGAAAGATAACTAAGCTAATGGGACAAATAGTAAGATGGTAAATTTAAACATAAATATATTAATAATTACATTAAATGTAAAAGAATGTTTAATTTACAACCCAAAATTTGTCAGCCCAAATTTAAAAAAGAAAAATATCACTTGCTGCTTATGAAACCTATTTCAAGTGTAAGAATCAATAAATGGAATAAAGACATACCATGAAAACAGCAAACAAAAGAAAGTATTTCTATTATCAGAGTACAGTGTATTTCAAATATGAGGCAAGAAGAAATAAAGAGGGATGTATCATAATGATGACAGTGTCTATCAAAGATGAAACAAAATATTAATATATATGCAACTATTATTATAGTATTAAAATATATAAAACAAAACTTGACAGGACATAAAGAAAAATAGGTAAATCCACAGTCATAGTCAGAGATTTATCTTTGCACACACTAACTAATAGAATACACAGACAAAACTTAGGAAGGATGGATAAGATTTGAAAAACATGTTAAAGTTGATTTTATTGTTTATATGTATATTGTAATATACATATGTGTGTATACATATACACACACATACATGCCCAGTGACTGAATGAATAATCACACAAAAATCAGTAAGCATAAACTATAGAAATGATAAGTAGTAAAGTATACACAGTTGTATATATAAAATACTTCTCAATTATAGAACATATGGTTTTTTATAGCACAACTGGAACATATTTTTTTAATAGATCATATATGTGGCAATGAAACAAGTCTTAATTTCCAAGGCTTGGAATTACAAAATATGATCTTTGCCCACAGAATTGAGCTGGAAATAACAACTAAAAGATAGCTGAAAATTCTAAAATGTTTGGAAGTAAGAAATATATTCCCTAAACAAATCATGGCTCAAAGAAGAAAGCACAATGAAAATTTAAATACTATTTTGAACAAGTGATAAAATATTTCAAATCAATATTGGTAGATGTACCTATATCCGCATTTCCAGAAAAATATATAGCTTTCAATGGCTATATTAAAAAGAAGAAAAGTTGAGAATTAACTATCTAGCTTATTTTTTAAGAAGCAAATCAAAACCAAAGACACTGTAAGAAAGGAAATTGTAAAAATAAAATCAGGACTCAACTAAATAGAAAGCATATACAACTTAAATAAAACTTTAAATTCCCTCAATTTGGTTCATTACAGAGATTAATAAAATTGGTAAACCCTTAGCAAGACTGCTCACAAAAAACCACAAATTACATGAAAGAGTGGCACCAATTCATATCACATAAATAAAAATAAATTTCACAACTTAGGTGACGTAAGTAAATTTTCTTGAAAAAATATCAAAACTGACAAGAGGAGATTCTGAATTGCATTATATCTGATTGAAGAACAATATAATATTTGTAACTTAAAACCTCTGCTCAATGAAATCATCAGATCCAGATGACTACTGATTTAATTCTTCCAAACATTACAAGAAAAAATTTAAACCAATATCTTCCATGAGTATAGAAGCACTGTAAATCAAATATTACAAAATTAAGTCCAGAGATGCATATAAAGGAGACATCATGACAACTGGGGTTTATCCAGGAATGCAGGTTTGGTTTAACATGCAAAAATTAACCAATGTAATTCACTGCATTAACAGAATAAAGAGAAAAAATGTCATCTCAATAGAGGCCAAAAGGCATCTGATAAAATTCAGTATCCATTCATGGTAAAACTCTCAGTAAACTAGGAATAGAAGGGAATGATCTAATAAAGCATGTCTATTAAAAAAGAAACCCTGATATCTAACATGACAGTAAAATATCAAGCACTTTCCCCTCTGAGGTCACTAACAAGGTAAGGATGTCCATTATGATCCCTTTTATTCAATATTATACTGAAGATCTGAGGAAGTGTGTTAAGAAAGACAGAGATAAAGAGGGAGAGAGGGAGAGAGAGAAGGAACGAAAGGTATTACCATGAGGAATCAAAATTTTTATTTGCAAAACAGGTACATAGAAAATCCAATAAAATATTAGAATTAAGTAAATTTAGATTGCTATATATAAGGCCAATATAGACAAATAATTATTTCTCTATATACCAGGAACATAGGATCAGAAATGAAATAGTAGATAATAATGGCATTTAAAATATTATCAAAAATAGACAATATCTAGGAATTAATGAAAGATGTATGAGACTCCACATTACTAGGCAAAAACAAAGAAGTCTAAATAAATGGGAAGATTCTGTGTTCACACTATGTTCTTGGATTAGAAGACTGCATTCCAGTTACGTGCCTTAAGACAATAAAAATATTGGGTTGACCAAAAAGTTCGTTCCATTCGGGGGTTTTTCCATAAGATGTAACAGAAAAACCTGAACGAACTTTTTGGCGAAACCAATAGTTCCACAGGAGTATACAGATAGGCAAATAGAACAATATAGGATCCAGAAACAGACATAGGTACATAATGACATTTGAATATATGACATCTCTCACTGTCACCAAAGGCAGCCAAATGTGAAAGGTATAACAGTCCTTGAAAGAAGATATTGAAATGATCCAGTTATTCCAGAACATAAAAAAATATGAGAAACTTCCCTAAGTCATTCTAAGAGAACATTGTCATCTTAGTCACAAACTGGTGAAAGGACAATTTAAAATAAATAAAAGAGAATACACAAAGAGGATATAATATTTCAGGCTAGTCTCACTTATGAGAAATTTTAAATAAAATATTGAAAAATCAAATACAATAGTATATTAAAAATGATTACATTTAGTGTTTATCCTAGGAATACAAGTAATGGTCAGCATTAAGCAACCTGTGAATATATTCAATAGAATGGTGAGAAAATACAATTATGTGTCTGACAATGCTGACATTTTTTGACATTCAGAAATGCTTCCATTAAAAATCTCTTAGCAAACTAATAGAAGCAAACTTAATTAAGTTGATAAGGGATATTTTCCAGAAACTTATATATATATATTTATATATGTCTAAAGCTTTATATTTTCTTCTGTTCCTATAATTCCATTGCAAAAATTTGATGTGTCACATTTTCATTTTAATTCAGTTAAAAATGTTTTCTGATTTCCACTGTGACTTCTTCTTTGGTTGGTTATTTTAAAATGTATTCTAAACACTTGGGGATTTTCTAATGATCTTTTTGATACTGATTTCTAGTTTTGATCTATTGTGAAGAGAATATAATGTACATGATTTCATTTTTTAATATCATTGAGACTACAGACCAATAGGTGCTTAAATGGTATACATATACTTGAAAAGAAACATAAACTCTGTAGTTGTTGGGTGCAGTGTTTTACTTAAGTTGATTAGGTCAATTTTGTTAATTATAATATTCAAATCTTTTGTATCCGTACTGATTTTTTGTCTGCTTATAACTGCAGTTACTGACAAATGTGTTTTAAAGTCTCCCATTGGGATTCTGTATTTACACATTTCTCATTCCATGTATCTCTGATTTGATTTCAAATTTACACATTGTATATTTACCTATTTTCCCTTTTAACATTATAACTTTTTGCTTAATATATTTCAAGCCTACATAATTAAGTACAAATAAGTTTAGAGTTGTATTCAGTCATGTTTTCCACTTTATCTGTAGTAATAATTTTTACTTTAAAGACTATTATAATATTAATACAATTATACCATTTTTCTTTTGGCTAATGATTGCATGGTATGAAAAGTTTTCCTTTAAAAGTTTCTAAACTTCAGATTTAATGTTTTCCTATAATTAGAAGTTGTTACACTCTTTAAAAAAAAAAAAACCATCAGACAATTCCTTCCTTTTGTTTGGAGCATTTAGTTCATTTACATATAATGTAATCACCGTTATCAATGTGAGTAGTGATATGATGGGTTTATACCTATCATCTCATTACTACCTACCTATTTGTTTCACTTCCTTTTTGTTACTTTTTCTCTTTTCATATTTCCTTTAGGGTTGATTATTTTTATTATTCCAATTGTCCTTTATTATGTTTATAATTAGTACTCTTTAATTGTTTCAATAATTATATCACAGCCTGCATACTTACTTCAATATAAATGTATACTTTTACATTTCCCTAGAAAACATAGGGACTTGAAAACACTATAACTCTGTTCTAGTCTGTTCCATTTTATTTATGTTTTAATCACACATATTATTATTTATTATTATTATGGTCTTCTACAGACAGCATTCTTTTAAATCTGTCCTTTTAATCATCATGTGTCTTATAATGGTCTGAATCCCCTCTTGGTGATTTTCTATTGTCTGTATTCCTCTTGTTTTATGATCTTGTTGAGCTCTAATTTCACATGTTTGATTATTTATATTGTGTGCTGGATATTGCATATAAAACATGTAGAGACTATATAAATCCTACGTTCATTTTATTTTTCATCAGAGAAATTTGTTTGCTTTTGACCAAAGGCAAATGGGACTAGAAATCAGCTTTTTTCTGGTTGGGATTATGTTATTCTAAACAGGGATTATCTCATTTCAAGTAGGTATTGAAAATTATTTGAGGGCTTTTGTCCCTCTGTGGTCCAGTCTATTTCAATTCACTCTTAAACTCAAGTTCTTTTAGTTTCCAACTCAAAGCATGGGTTTTACCTTACCTTCCTTGGTGGTCTCTGAACTCTGTAGTCTTTGGTCTGTTGGGCCCAAATTTACTAAATGCTCTGCTGTGCTTCTCAGCCTTCAGATCTCTTTTCTCAAGTAGGCAGATAAATTTCCAGGGGTAAAAATGGTGCCAAATGCCTACTTCATCTTTCTGTGTTTCTTTCTTTTCCCAGATCTTCATCCTCTAATTCCTAATTGCCTTTTAAACTCTGCAGTATCTTTTAACAGATTTAAAATATATTTTGACCAGGTTCTTTCGTGGTTCTCAGTGAGATATCACTTCACCTCACCCAGTCAATTTTTAGAGGAAGTGACCCACTTTATTTCTTTTAAATCTACACACACACGCATTAAAAAATTAAAATCTATAACCTCTCAATAATAAGACAAGAATTTTAGAAAGCTCTCACATTTCTTGGTCTTCTTTCCCATCCCATTGTACTGATAATTATGTTTTGATTTGGAATTTTTATGACTATGTTTTCTATTTTTTTTCTTTCACTTGGTCTTAGCTACTTTTAAAAGACCACAACAAACATTACCTAGATGTTTATTCACTTTTGCTTCATGTATCTTCTGCATCATTTGTATTTATTTTTCCTCCTTCTTAAGTACTTTATTCAAGACTATTTTACAAGTGGGTGTTCATGGGCAAAATTTTGAAGTCTTGTATGGCTGAGAATTTTTTTTTCTCATTTCCCTATTCGAATGACACTTTGGCCAAATATAAAATTCTTGATTCAAATTCTTTATTCTCAGTATTTTGAAAACATTACCCCATTGTCTTATTGCCTCCAGTGTTTTGATTCCTTTGTATGTGCTCTGTTTTTTCATTCTTGAAATTAGTAAGATAATTCTAAATTTTGTCATAGTTTTAAATGTTCTATACTTTACATGTGAGTTTAAAAAAGAAAACTTTGATTTATGCTCTGGCACTCTATGGGCTCATCAAATCTGTTTTTTAATCATTTTTAAATAAGAGAAATTTACTCTCTTATTTTTTCAAATATTTATTTCTCTCTGCTTTTATATTCTTTTTTTCTGAATCTCTTGTTTTCTGGATCCTAGCACTTTTGTTCTATCTTCCTATCTCTTAACCTTATTTTTATATCTTCTATTTCTTTTTCTTTCACATTTTCCTTCTTGGAGAGTTTTACAGTTTTATCTCCAAATTTCTAATTTGTTCCTCATTTGTAGGATAAGTAGTAAAATGCTATCTGTTGTATTTCTTATATCAACAATACTTTCTCCAGAGCAAATATTTCTATCTGGTTCTGTTAAAATATATTTTTCTTCATAACTTTAATATCATCTTTTATCACTTTTAACATGCTTATTTTAAATTCTGATGCACCTGTTCTAATTTTAGACTTTGATATCTCTAATCTCTAATACAGTTTATGGTTTTTCTTTCAAAACTGTTGTTCCTTCAAATATCTTAGCTTTTAGATCTGTGAGCCCATCTTTCCCTGAGGTCATTGTCCCCTATGGCAGGCAGTGTGTGGGGGGAGGCAGAAATTGGGGGCTCATTTTTCAACCAGATGAGCTGGGCAGGGAGAGGTGTCAAATGTGCCTTAAGAGAGACCTAGGACCTTGGAAAGAGAGATCCTAAGAGAGACCTGGCCTTGGAAAACACTTTCAATCACTCCTCTTCCCACAGAACTACTCCTCAGGTCAGTACTTTATCCCCAGCCCTATCAGGCAGAAGCACTATTAGAAGGAAATTCTTAAATGGGAATTCTCATCTCTGGAGATTTGAAGAGGACTAAATGGGGAAGCAACTGCCCTAGGCCATTCTGTCCCTTGATTCCTTGAACTTGTTAATAAATATAGGGCTTTTCTTCTCCCTGATTTTTCTCTTGCTGACATTTGCACTATAGGTCTGAAATTCTATTGTGGAAACAATTACTAGTTATCCCAAGGCAATGGTGGAGGAAAAGCAAGAAAGAATGCTAACAACTCCTGTATTACCCTCCCATATCCACGCTGGGCTGCCTTTACTACAAGAGTCACAGCTTCAGAAAACCAATTAATACAACTTTTCTTCCTAAATTGGATTTCTCTCTGTATTTCTCTGCAGTTAACCTTGGAAACAGAAGCCAGTAATGTTAGTTCAACATCTTTGTAGGATTTTTTGTCTCATAATGTCTCATTCCCAATCAACAGTCCCTTTTTTCAACTTTTCCTTTATCTCACACTCTTATTTCTTCTTAATTTCTTCTACCGTATTTACCATGCCTCTTTTATTCCCTCATTAAGTGTCTTTCATGTCCCCTCTCTTGCCTCTCTTGTTTTCTCATTCTTATATCTTTCCTGTATCTCTCACTGACATCTGTTCTTGTGTCCCTTGTTTTAGTTTCCAACATGTGATTTTTCTCTTAATCAGTGCTATCTGAGCTAGGCCCTTCCTATTCCTCTGTATAGTCCTATTTCCCATTCCTTATTCTTTTCTTTCCTTCCCTCCTGTCCCCAAATTCTCTGGTTCCATTTCATTCTTTGCTCTTTCTTCTTGACTCTCATTCAGTAGTTATGAACCCCAAATTTCTAAGATACCATTTTTCTTACAACATTAATCAACGTTTTGCATCAAAAATCTTACTTGGCTGAGTCCCTTATAGTTAAAATCTCATTTATCACTGCATCACTAGTGCTTTAAAGCCTATCAAACTGTTTAACATTTAATAGATGATTGATACAGATTTATTGAAAAAACAACCAAAAAGAATGAATTAATGCAAATAATATTTATAGTGGGAAAGAAATAAATGATGGCCTTTTGAATAAACATTATGTAAAGTGATCATTTCTTTAAGTGTAATCTAGTTTCCAAGAATTTTTTTCCCTGCCCATAATACTTGCTGTTGAATTATTCTGGAAAGTATCCATAAATGGACAAAAGTGATTTGCATTTTCAGGTTTTCTAGATATCTTGAACTCTTATTCATAGTCTTCTATGTGATTTTTTTTTTCTTTTTTTTTTCTGGTCATTCCTGTGGATACTGTTCTGGGAGAGACACACAAAATGTGCACAATGGTAGATACAATAAAATAAGACCTTCGATGTGGCTAAGAAATTCCTACCGTCAGAGCTATCACAACACATCAGTCCCCAGGGAGGACTGATTCTTTTGCCTCCTAACTCTGATATGCATTGACTGTCAGATATTTTTTGAGTGCTTATGCTAGTTAATGTATGATGTTCAGCAGACTGCCAGCTTGTTCTGTACTCTGTGGAACAGTTGATCTTGAAAGATATCATTTTTTTTCTCATTTTCTGACTTATTTTGTTACATCAGCATTGATTTATTTTGCACTTTTGACAATCTGAATTTTTAAAAAAACTGATTATATCTCAGAAACTTTAATGAATTGGATGCTGTAAGCAGAGGGAAACAATAAAAATGAATCTCCGTTTTCTTTTCTTTTCCTGCCTCATCTTTTTTCTACTTTCCTTCCTCCCAAAGCATAAACAGCTGTATTTATATTTCAACCACCTTAATGTTCACAGAGATGCACAATTTAAATTGCTAATTAGAATGCCTTCATTTAGTATCCACTTGCGGCATGTATTCTATTTCCAAGACAGGACTATAGGGCTTATTTTGAACCAAGTTATGATGGATTAGGACCAGCAAAATTAGGTTGATGATCACTGTGACCTCCTCAAGTTTAGCTGTTTATTATAATTTGAATGTACATCCAATCACATCTTCTGTGTAACTTCATTTTTACATTAAGGGAGAATCATTAATTAAACTTACAGGATACTTTGGAGGATTAGTGATTGACCAGGTCTCTGTTTTCAAAGGGCTAGCCTTAAGTGAGGTAGAAAATCAATGTGTGGTGCACAGATCCTGAATTAGACAAACTTCCACTTGATTCAGGTTCCACTTCTGGGTTGCTAGTTAACCTGGGTAAATTGGAATGAGCCTCAGCCTCAAGGGTTTTTTTTGTTTGTTTTTTGTTTAAATCTTTATTAGGTATAAAAATATCTCAGCAGTATTATAAAGATTATACATATGTATGCATATACATATCTATACACACATATACACATATGTGTGTGTGTGTATACACACATATATGTGCCTAGCCCAGAGTAAAGTCATGGCAGCTTTGATTATTCTTGTTGCTTTGATGATTTATCATTATTATTTGGTTGGCTTTTAGTGCCCATTGAATACAAGAAAGCATGAGCACTAACTTAAGCCCAGACTCAGATTTACTGAAGGAAAAAAAAAAATTAGAGAATTTAGTGTCAGATAGTACTCCCCTCTAGCTGTATTAGTCATTTTTAGTTATTCTGAAGTGAACAATGGAGAAGCATAGTAATGAGAATTCAGCCTGCTCACAAAAGATGAAAGTAGAAACATTATGAACCATAAATTATTTATCTTTACATGTTGTCTTTCATGTAATTTTTGAAATAATTTCATTTAAAAATATCCACAGACAGACTCTAGGTCCATCCACCTCACTACAAATAACTCAATTTCGTTTCTTTTTATGGCTGAGTAATATTCCATTGTATATATGTGCCACAAGTAAGTCAGAAAGAGAAGAACAGATACCTTATGCTAACACATATATATGGAATCTAAAAAACAAACAAAAAAATGGTCATGAAGAACCTAGGGGCAAGACGAGAATAAAGACGCAGACCTACTAGAGAATGGACTTGAGGATACGGGAGGGGCCAGGGTAAGCTGAGACGAAGTGAGAGAGTAGCATGGACATATATATATACTACCAAATGTAAAATAGCTAGCTAGTGGGAAGCAGCCGCATAGCACAGGGAGATCAGCTCAGTGCTTTGTGACCACCTAGAGTGGTGGGATAGGGAGGGTGGGAGGGAGGGAGACGCAAGACTGAAGAGATATGGGGATATGTGTTTATGTATAACTGATTCACTTTGTTATAAAGCAGAAACTAAACACCATTGTAAAGCAATTATACTCCAATAAAGATGTTTAAAAAATTACAAAAAAAATAAAATATCCACAGAGAAGTTGAAACTTGGAAAATAGGTTGTCAGCGGATAAATTTTTTACTGATTTCCATTTGCCTCATATTTCCTTTCCTATTTCTCACCACTCAAAATTATAGAAAATTCTGCATTTTGTTGTCTGTTTTAACAATCATATTGATGGTGCTTAATAGGAGTTTGGCTAGGTTACGTATTTTATCACTTTACTATTTAAGGCAGATGAGATCAATAAGGAATTTCTCTTGAGTAACTAAAAGATAGATCAATTAAAAAAATCCAATATAGCTTATTTGTTGTCAGGTTATTTTTAAAAATCTTCAAACTCACTGATTTTGGAAAAAGGCAGTCTTACTGTTTGTCATCTGTTTGTCATTTGACATTTTTAGCTTACTAGATAAGCAAAAAGAAGAGAATTCTACCACCCAAAGAAAAAAAACATGTATTTTTGTGTTTCAAACCTTTGTCAAAGTACATACTTTCTAGAGCTTCAGGTTAGACTATGGTTTTTTTTTTTGCTATTAGTTGCCAATGAGACTAGTAGTAAAATAATCATATTTTGTAGTTTCAAAATTGGGAATAAACTGCAGGTGGTGTTTTGTAGTCTGCTTTATTCAGCCAACAATATATCATGGATATCTTTGAAAGTTATTATATATTCCTCTAAGGCACCATTATTAACGGCCTCAATAGTAGCCCATTGCATGACCGTGACATAATTCACATAACCGGTACAGCTGGTGCATTCCTGATGCAATAATATTGGGGATATTGTAAATGGAGTTACTTGAAATAATTTATTCATATCTGCATTTACTCTGTGTTTCTCAACTTGATTTATTTGCAGCCCTGAGAAATGGAACACATTATGTTTTGCTCTGAGTGCATCAAGCATAAACTTATACTCAAGCCTGAAATAATGGATGTATGTGTATGTTCCAATATGCGCACGTGTGTGTGGTGAGGGTCAAGGAGAGGTTGGGAGTAACTTGTGGCCATAATCAGAGCAGACAGACAAGAGCAAGAATATATTTGTGCTAATCCTTTCCAAGATTCTAATTGCATCACAGTTTCAGGTTGAAATCTTGCAGTGAAATACCAAAATTGCTTGGCTGTGACTTTTTGTAATGAAGACTTTTTAGAGAGGAGACAGACAAAAATTAAAGGAACTCAGAGTAACTTCTTGTAAAGTTTTTATTGTATGGAAAAGGAAATTATATTCAACCCCCAAATCATTCTGCCCTACTGAAAAATGGGAACAGCGCCTGCTCTCTTCTATTTTAAATGCGTGGATACAGTACTTGCTTACCTTCTGGAGGCTGTTAACAACCAGAAGCATAATCTCTCTATAAACACAATGAATGCTATAGATTCCACAGTTCTTTTCTTTGGCATTTTCATCACGTTTTCTCTTTGGCATTGAAACGTATCACAAATGAAAAAAAATGTGCAGGTTTTTACTTTTTCATTTTAGATGCACATCAAAAAATAATCAGAAAAGTTAGTTTGTTTTCAGGCACAGTGGCATCCAAGAGGGCACAACTTTTCTCCTCTAATCACCCTTTTCTTTCTCTGAATGTTCGATGCTAACATTCCCAGCAAAGAGCCACTCTTGCTCATCATTCTCTAAGCCCCGAGCAGCAATCAGTGTGTACTCATGTGACAAAGCCCTGGCCTTTCCTATCAATTGTCTTGACAAGAATGTTGTCAAGTCTCGTTTGTTCTTTTCTGAGCTGATGAACTTATTTCAGGGGGCTGGAAGTTAAATTTTGCATCTGTCTGTGATGTGACTGTGAGCCTTGAGGCTCTGTATCTTCTGTGGTTTACGAAGAGCCTTTGTGGAGATTATGTGAGATGTGAAGAGGTTATATTTGATGATGGCAGGCCCAGGGTACCCATGCCCCATTGTCCAAGCCATGCAGAAATACCCTTTTGTTCTGGTCAAGGGGACCTTAGTATGCATGACAATTTCCTAGCCTTTTTTTTTAATGAGAGGATAACCATGGAAGAGAGAGACAGATCCCAATGGGGGTGATTCAGCTAGTTCAGTCAGTGAGCATTTATGCAGTGATGCTCATTTACTAGAAACAATTTTAGGTGAATAAGACCCTAAATTCACTGGTCTCTAGCTTCCTCCAGTTTGGTAAAATGAGAAAGGCAAAATCCAGATAATCTGAGTGTAAAGTGGTGAATGCTGTAAGGAAGGAATAAATAGAGGAAGGGTACTTACTACAATTTGGAGATTAAAGAAGGGCATCACAAAGGATATGATTATCCCAACTTTCCAACTTTTTGTTTCTGTGATTCTTATTTGGGTGTCAGAAGCTATTTTCTCATTTTGGTGTGGCTATATTTAATTTTCATATCTGAATATAGCATACATGACCAAAAGAAAGCTGAAACTGGGCAACAGAAGTGACTGGTTGAGAGGCAGTTTGTGGTGTTTAGAGAACACACTTTTGTTTTAGAAATCTTCATTCTCTATCTTACTAGCCCCATAACCTTGGCAATTTAATTAAGCTCTCTCATCCTCATTTTCCTCACCTGTTAACAGGGGATAATATCACCTTCTTACAGAGGTATGGGGGACAGCTGAATCTGCTAGCAGAGAATTTTCGTATCTTGAAAATTCCTGACACGGTTTTTTTTTTTTTTTTTTTTTTTCTACTTGTAAAGGGAAAAGTTACACTTTGAATTTCAGGCAAGTGATACCTACATAGCTCATGTCATGCATTCAAGTAGCATACTTCTTCTTCATCTCCTATTGTTTTCATCATTACTTCTATAACCATCCATTTAAGAATCTTTTTTTTTTTTGTACTTCAGGTTCCAGTCTGTTTTCTAGTCTCATATTCAAGAAGTATAATGCTGATTACACTCAATTTTTATAGGCAGCATAAAAGTAGCAATTATAGGAAGCAAATCAGGCAACCAGGAACAATGATACTATGTATTCAGGTCAGACATTCTCCATATGCAACATCCACGACAGGATCCTAGATAAAGGAATTAAGACTTCAGCCATCAAGTTGGCAGAAAGTAACCACTTAAAAGGGATTGCTAATACAATGGAAGATGAGAATAAAGTTCCAAAAGAATTATGATGTTGGAGAGGTCAGTCTCCTGGCAGTCTTAAGTCAGACAGACATAGCTGGAATCCTATCTTTGCTGCATATTCACTGTCTCTTTGGAGAAATACAATTTTTTTTTGCTTAGTAATATGTGTCATTGGGAGTTGTATTTAGGATTAAAGTAACACATAGGAAAAAAAAAATGTGTGCTTATTTGCTGCTTGGACTTTTTCTGCATCTTGATGGTATGTGATAATGGTTCCATCACTGTGTAGCAAAGCAACCTGTCTAGTCACTGACTGCTCTGCCACTTAGATTTCCCATCTGGGTCCTTTCCAGTTTGCATTTTATGTGTAGATTTCTGATTTTATGTGTGGGCTCAGGCACTTGTAACACCACTGATTACACGTTAATTAATACTATTTTGAATCCAATGTGTGTATTTACACAAATTAAATGCTTACTAGGGCTGCCCTGATTCAAGTAAAAACAAACAAACAAGAACATAGTTAATGCCAATCTCTTTACTCCAATTTAATGCCATTCCCTGCCCTGTGATTTTGATTTTGCTATTTGCAATTCTGAAGCAATAGTGGCTAAAGATCACAGTTCAATTTTAAATGCCTTTTTACTGTGTTGATAAGATATATTCATAGACTTGCACGGTCCTTTCTGTGCACTTTAACAATTCATTATAGGGATAATTATTTGGTATTTATTCCAGTCTACCTGTGTCAACTCATTTTCACCTCACCTTTAATAGGGGTTGGGAGAGAAAAAAAGGGATTGTGTGTGATGATTTTCAGCATTTATTTAAAACTCCATGTTGTTAAAATAAATGAACTTAAAAAATCAAATGATTGCTCTCCCTTCCTCTCTTAAAAGAAAAAGTAAAAGGACAGAAGGAAGGGAGGGGACAGAGAGTAATAAAAAAAGAAAGAATTTTTTTGACATCTGGGAATTCTGGGAATTGATGAGTCATGAGTTATTTGATTTCTTAATCTGCCATTTAAAATAAAACCATATTCTCCAGATCTGTTTCATTCTGTTATACCTTCCCTTATTTTCCTAATAAACATAAATAGAACTTTAAAAATAAAGGCATGAAAAACATGTGACCTGAAATCCTGAGATGTGTCTAAAGTATATGTGGTCTAATATATAGAATTCAGGGGATTTTATATTGTCAGTGTGCTTTGCCTTTCCAGTATGTCTCACCCCAAATACTTTGAAGCAGTTATAATTTTGTTTGAATACCAACAAATATGTGTGAGCTTAGCACCCACAGGTTGTCAGACAGGAAGCAAGTTAGAAACTTCAGCATTATCTGCAACTTCAAGGATTTATTCTATAGGTTTAAAAAGCATTTATTTTTAAAATAATTAATAATGCTTTAAAATGTAGATATAACCAGGTATTATAAAGAAAACCTACAAACTTTCGAATCATATTGATCTGTGTCTATATTCTGGCTCTAGTATTTCTTTCTGTTACTTTGAGCATGTCACAAGTTCTCTAAGTCTCAGTTTCCTTTTCTATAAAGATGGATAAAAGATGTTTCTTCAATACGTTACTTTAAGGATTAAAAAAATAATATATGTAAATCCCCTAGCACTTTGCCAGGTACACCATCAACACTCTAAACTTGGGCGGTAGTAGTATTGATTATCTGGTAATTACTACTAATTTAAAGTAATTGGAACTCTTTGGGTTAAAAAAATTACCCTACAAATACAAAAAACTGACCATTGTTAGTAATAAAATCTGTACATATGGACTCAGCCGAAGCTTGGAGGAGCCTTAAGGAGGTTTAATTTTAAGAAGCTTACTCAAATAGACCTGTAAAGAAATCCGTATTCCTTAA
The DNA here is from genome assembly GCF_026419965.1 of Kogia breviceps. Lineage (NCBI taxonomy): Eukaryota > Metazoa > Chordata > Mammalia > Artiodactyla > Physeteridae > Kogia > Kogia breviceps. The sequence continues at coordinate 50,884,828 of NC_081317.1, read as the reverse complement.
TCCTAAATGTCCTACTCTCTTTAACAAATCCTGACCTTTAAATACACCAAACCTAGTTACATTAGTGGCCTTTAAAAATATATAATTTCTTACCACTGCCAAGTGATAAAGTGAGTGCCTTTCCTTGCCATACCTCATATCCAATAACATTGTCAATGACTACGGAAATTACTCCTTCCAAGATCTGGAAAAGACTTACGGAGTGAGGGAGTATTTTAATCCAAGTTTTCATGGAGGAAATTAAGGGGAAAAATTTTATTGTACATTCTGTTCATCTCTGATCATCTCAGGTATTACTAAGAACTTGTTTTCAGATATTTGGGGGGAAGTAAAAACAAAAAAATAAGTGGTACCAGACCGAAAAAAACCTTGACAAATAGAATCATGTTATACCTTTAGGGTAGTTGTTTAATGGCAATTATATCTTGTGCTTGGGATGATCTAGCTTCCTTCCTCCCTACCTGCCATCTGTCTATCAGGAAATGTTAGTTTCTATATGTCAGATGTTATTTGAGGTTCTAGAGATACTGTGATGATGAATATGGCAGAGTACTTGGCCCTGAAGAAGATCATTCTCTTTGGGAGGAAGCAAACTACACGATGTTGTGCTGCTGGGTTACCAGTAAGCATGGTGTGTTAAGGCAGTATAAGTGGAAAACCTAATTCATGTGTGGGGTATATCTGTACATTTTGCCATCTGACTTTACAGTTACTCTTACTAAAGGGACAGTGCATATTTCTTTGACTCTTGGATTTGGGTTAGGCCTTGTGATTTGCTTTGGATAACAGAATGAGACTTGTGGTTTATTTTCAATAAGAGAATGAGCTAGAAGTGCCAGAATGCCTGTTTCAAGTCTCAGACTTAAGGAGCCTGGCATGTTTCTACCTGCTCCTGCTCTCATGTACCTCTGCCATTCCTTGAGTAATACGTGCCCTAGTTAGACCTGTTGGTTCTAAGAGGGGATGAGAGATGTGTAAGCAAGTTTAGCTAAAAGCAGCTACTCAGCTGAGCCCAGCCTAGATCATGCAACACCTATGTGACTACAGATGAATAAACAAACTAAATGAATATTGTCCTATGCTACTAAGGTTTTACAGTTGGTTGTTATTTAGCATTATTATGTCAAATCAGTGAGTTAAGGAGATGATGTAAGGTCAGAAAGATACTGTAGGAGAAAAGACAAGACCCGGAGGGGGAGTCTGAAAAATGTTTACAGTCATATTACCAAGAGAGCTTGATAGGCCAAGATCTTAGTTGGAGTTTGACAAGTTTAAACTGAGTTACACCAGCATTGTCTGGTGATAGAACCCCTTTCCAGGTCACTTTTTTTGTCATTGTTTTTTATAATGACCTAAACCATATGTATATAAAGTAAACAGTAATCAGGGAGGAGAAACACATGATCTAAAAAGCCCTGCTTCGGTAAAGGTCTGGGAGGAGTTCAGGAGAGGACTGTATTAGGCAAAGGATGAACTCACAGGAGAGCATCTGTAATAGTGATTCCCTATGAGCTTATAGATTTTCTGTAGACCTTACGGTGTCTCCCACTGATAGTGTAAACATCTAGATGATGCTTTATCCATATTACCTTACCTCTTCTACTTACTGCCTATCAATACCTGGGAAGAGGCCCCATGAGTGGGCAATAGTATAATTTATTCTCCTAGTCTAAGAATTTTTGTAACTGCCTTGAGTTGCAAAATATTGTGGCAATTTTCTATTTGTTTGGCTCTTTTCTTCCACCGAGGAGACTGGCACAACCAAAAACGTTACAGGGGAGGCAGAGTTGCTAAAGCCCTACACTTTGGATTCTCATTCCATTTTCTAATTGTTCAAAATAAATTTCAAATGTCAACTTTACTTGAAGACTTTGATAATCCTTTTGCATTCAAAAACTAATCTTGCTTTTGTATGAAATCCCCTCATTCTACCCAAGCCTGCTTTATAAGCTTTCTCACTACCTATGTTGTGTCATGCTTTTCCTCCAGTTATGGATTGTTGACCCCTAGAGAGTAGAGATCATGCCTTACCTCCTGAACATCATCCAGTACAGTGTCTGTATGTGTGCAATTAATATGGATATTTAATGTAGTTCAAACCTTCAGTGAACCCATATGCCACCAAACTGAAACTTAAATAGGAAATAAAATTAAGTTAGACACATTGTTTCTCACCATTTGTGGAACACTTTTTCTAGGGAGAGTGAGATAACTAAATCAAAGTATAATTTCAGTTCTGCTTCAATTTGGGCTTCCTCTCTGCTGGTAGACTCTGTTCAAATTCATTCTGTATACTGTTTCCTCAAAAAAATTGGACTTGATTTAACACATTCTAAAGTAAGAGAGGCAAAAACTGCAATTTCTTATCATAGAGGAAAACACAAACCAGTGAAGACTTGATAATTTGCCCTGCGCAGAGAAGATGCCTGTTATGGAAACCAAAACAAAGTGTGAAAAATCTAACATTTAATTTCTTCAAGGAAGGCTATACTTGCTTTTGCTGGCAAAATTATCCAGACATGAGGAGTTGTGACATGTTGCATCAAAATGTATATTAACGCCCTTTTATATCCATACACAAAGGCATTTCAATGAAGTCATTCATTCAAAAGGAAGACTGCTGGCAAAAGTCATATTTCTATTATTTTTGCATTAAAAATTAGAAAAATGTGACCTAATTTAAACATTTTTTCAATGCATTTTGAGGCTTCTAGCAACAGAATCCTACTGTAAAATCTGAGTCAATGCTTCTTAAAATTTCAGGAACATAAGCTTCAAATGGAATGCTTATTAAAAATGCAAGTTTCTAGATCACACTTGAGATATTCTGCATCTGCCCAGGAAATGACACTTTTTAACAACCACTGCAGGTGATCCTCCTGTAGGTTGTGCATGAACCACGCTTTGAGACAGGCTAAATTCCCTATAATACATGTGAGTAAATTTAAGACCCCTGGATCTTACTGAAGAAAAATCATCCTTTATTAAATACCAGATTGTTCCTTAGTTATAGCAGTGACTATTATTAAAAGTGATCTCCTGAAAATGGGATAGAAGTGTGGTCTTCCAGAAACCTCTTTAGCTTCCACTAGAGATGTATAGAAAGGGGCAGGTATATTCCTATCACACATCTTCCCACCAACCATTTACTGTAACTTTGATCAGATCAGTTTTATCTTAATTTATATAAAAAATGTTCTTAGCCAAAACTTGTTTGAAAAGATGTAATATAATAGCATGGTCACCAATATTTATTTTATTTTGTTCAAAATTACAAATTCTTTGTGTACTACAAATAGAAACCATTCCTGTATCTCACTTAATACTTTGACCCATTTCCAATTTTTGTAATTTTTCTTCATCTACCCCTTCTCTCTGAAAAATAAAGCCTGGAAGAACATATGGGCATTTAACTTCCTGCTTTCAATCCAATATATATATTGGAATATATATATATATATTTTTGCTAAAATGTGTATATCAAAAATATATTACCATGGTGCCATCAGTTCTCTTTTCTTGATGTTATCATTAAGTTCCTTGCCATATCTCTGTGTGTGTGTGTGTGTGTGTGGTAAATTGGCTTCAAGGCTAACACTCAGAACATGAGATCCTAGATTAACTTATTTTCTAAAAGTAAATGTACACAAACAAAATCAATAACTGTCACAGAAGTGAGAAGGAAAAATGTTTTCCTTAAAACCTAAATTGAAGACTGTCTTAACAGTAAAGCAAAGCTGAAAGAAATATTTATTGAGCACTTAGTAAGTGACAGGTGCTGTAGCAAACAGAAATAACTTCAGGTCAAATGCTTTGTATTTAGAAGTTAGAAGGGAAACCATTTGAGACTATATGCCATGTACCATGCCTGGCACTTACTTAGCCCATCGATTTAATCCTCACAAACCTTAGCAAAATACATATAACATGATCTCATGTGTGTAACAGAAGTTATATACATTTAAGCATATTTCATTAATCTATTTCCTATATGTGATCTGATATACATGTTGGCAGTTATATAATGGTGTGGAGATGTCAGAGGTTGGAACCATTCTATTTTGATTTTAATTTTGGTTTCACCAGTTATTAGCTTCATGCTTATGGACAAGTTACTTAGTTTCTCCAAGTCTCAGTTTCTTTACTGGCAAAATGGAGATATTAATGGTCTCTATTTCACAGGGTAGTTATGAGAGTCAATGAGATACTTCAAGAAAAAACACATAGCCAGGTGTTCTGCACAAAGCAAACACTCCATAAATGTCATCACCATTATTTTGTGACTGTATAGAAACCTACTTAGGGATAACTTACATGAACTATTAATAGTAGTTTATCCTGGGAAGAGGGGTGTAATGAGTAGAAGAGGATGAGGAATTTGAGGAACACTTTTACTTATTAGACTTCAAGGTCTCTGTTCTCTAACATGAGTATGTTTTGCTTTTGCAATTTAAACAATCAACTTTTTAAAAACCAAAATAAAACATTTTCAAATTCAAGATCATTATGGTTATAAATGATCTAAAAATCTAATAAAGCAGGCTTCATAAGATGAGATTTGTATTAAAAATACACCAATGCTTTTCTTTAGGTTTCTAAATTCTCATTAGTGAGCTAAATGTTGGATTTTATCTTTTGATGTTTGTTTTTTTCTCATTTTAGATTATAAGTTTGGGGAAGGCATAGGTAATTTGTTGTATTCTGTATATCTATATGTAGTAGGTACTTTGGAAAAATGTGGATCACTATGGTTCATGGGTTCCAAGGATTTACCTTTCAACATCTTTGCTACTTAATTTGAAATTCATTAAAAGATGGTAAATGGAGATGTTAAAAAAGATATATTTAAAAACTTTAACATGGTTCCAGAATTTGCTTTTCCTTTTCTTTCTTTTTTTCTTTTTTTTTTTTTTTGGGTGTGAAGTGATATGATGGAAAGTATAGCACGGGAAGGGTGAAGTAGCAACTTAATTTAAACTATAAAGACAATAAGTTAATCATTTATGAATAACTATAGGTACTGCTAAAGTATTCAAAGCACTTGGCTAAGTTACACTATATAGTGAGCAAAAGAGAAACATGGGACTATACTAATAAACATGGGAGTGTATCAACATTTCAATGATATAATACAGGTCATGTTTAAAAAGTGCATAGTTGCTGTCTGGGTGGAAAGAAAAGAAAGCAGTATAGGCATTCAGGGGAGATAGATTTCAATGGAGGCAAGTGAAGACTTTTGATGTATGGGTAGGAGATGAATATATACAGAGTAATAGGTAATGCCTTCTACAAAGAGAGAATGATGAGGACGCAGATGCTCATACAAAAAGCATGCAAAATATGCCTGCTATTTGTTTCCCTTGTATTCTTTCTCCACTATCTACATCATAGTCAACTAGGAGTATTTATTTGAAATGCATATTCCGGGGCTTCCCTGGTGGCGCAGTGGTTGAGAGTCTGCCTGCTGATGCAGGGAACACAGGTTTGAGCCCTGGTCTGGGAAGATCGCACATGCTGTGGAGCAACTAAGCCTGTGCACCACAACTACTGAGCCTGTGTTCTAGAGCCCACGAGCCACAACTACTGAAGCCCGCATGGCCTAGAGCCCGTGTTCCGCAACAAGAGAAGCCACTGCAATGAGAAGCCCATGCACTGCGACAAAGAGTCTCTACAACTAGAGAAAGCCTGCGTGCAGCAATGAAGACCCAACGCAGCCAAAAATAAATAAAATAAAATTTTAAAAATAAATAAATAAAATAAAATGCATATTCCTAGGTCCCGCTGCCAACCTACTGAATTCGACTTTCTGGAGCTTGTAGTTAACTTTTTAATCTGATCCTTCAGTAATCTTATGAACACCTTAAGTTTGAGAATCTTCAATCCCCTAATGTTTTCTATGAATATTAAGTTTGATAACCACTAGGTTAAGTATTTCTGAGATGAGTATACACTGATAAAATACCCTCTCATGATATAGAGTGGAGAAAAGACAGCCTCTTCAATAAGTGGTGCTGGGAAAACTGGACCGCTACATGTAAAAGTATGAAATTAGAACACTCCTTAACACCATACACAAAAATAAACTCAAAATGGGTTAAAGGCCTACATGTAAGGCCAGACACTATCAAACTCTTAGAGGAAAACATAGGCAGAACACTCTATGACATAAATCACAGCAAGATCCTTTTTGACCCACCTCCTAGAGAAATGGAAATAAAAACAAAACAAATGGAACCTAATGAAACTTAAAAGCTTTTGCACAGCAAAGGATACCATAAACAAAACCAAAAGACAACCCTCAGAATAGGAGAAAATAGTTGCAAATGAAGCAACTGACAAAGGATTAATCAACAAAATATATAAACAGCTCATGCAGCTCAATATTAAAATAACAAACAACCCAATCCAAAAATAGGCAGAAGACCTAAATAGACATTTCTCCAAAGAAGACATACAGATGGCCATAAAACACATGAAAAGCTGCTCAACATCATTAATCATTAGAGAAATGCAAATCAAAACTACAATGAGATATCATCTCATACCAATCAGAATGGCCATCATCAAAAACTCTAGAAACAATAAATGCTGGAGAGGGTGTGGAGAAAAAGGAACACTCTTGCACTGCTGGTCGGAATGTAAATTGATACAGCCACTATGGAGAACAGTATGGAGGTTCCTTAAAAAACTACAAATAGAACTACCATACGACCCAGCAATCCCACTACTGGGCATATACCCTGAGAAAACCATAATTCAGAAAGACTCATGTACCAAAATGTTCATTGCAGCTCTATTTACAATAGCCAGGACACGGAAGCAATGTAAGTGTCCATCAACAGATGAATGGATAAAGAAGATGTGGCACATATATACACTGGAATATCACTCAGCCATAAAAAGAAATGAAACTGAGTTATTTGTAACGAGGTGGATAGACCTGGAGTCTGTCATACAGAGTGAAGTAAGTCAGAAGGATAAAAACAAATACCGTATGCTAACACATATATATGGAATCTAAGAAAAAAAAAATGTCATGAAGAGACTAGGGGTAGGATGGGAATAAAACACAGACCTACTAGAGCATGGACTTGAGGATATGGGGAGGGGAAAGGGTAAGCTGTGACAAAGTGAGAGAGTGGCATGGACTTATACATACTACCAAATGTAAATTAGATAGCTAGTGGGAAGCAGCCGCATAGCACAGGGAGATCAGCTGGGTGCTCTGTGACCACCTAGAGGGGTGGAATAAGGAGGGTGGGAGGGAGGGAGACGCAAGAGGGAAGAGATATGGGAACATGTGTATATGTATAACTGATTCACTTTGTTATAAAGCAGAAACAAACAAACAAAAAAATACACTCTCATGGATGCCATTTTTCAATGAATAATAGGACTTTATTTTAAATTTATTCATACTCCCTCTTCGTCACTATCTCCCAGTATTGTCACATTTCTTTGGAGAAGAGTTCTCTAGTTTCTGCTCAGAGGCCAAATGTCATTGGGCTAGCATTCTGTACAGAGGGTGGTATTGTGGACAGGGCTCTTCCAGCTGTTCTGCAGACAGCCTCATTACTAATTACACTGCTTTCAGCTCCGCAGCTCATGGCTGCTCTATAAATCTGCCAACTACAAGGTTGGTACCTCTCCAGGGCATTGATGGAAACAGTGTCTTTCACCTTCATGTCTTCTCATGTGCACATTCTGAACTTCTGCTTTCTGTATTATGGGATATCTTTAAAAATGATCCCATCTGAAATTCATCCTCTAGAAGTTTGTCAAATCTCTTATCAGCTTATGGTCCTCACTACCCTTGGTATTGCCATTATATATCTGTGTTTACATCTCAACTCTAATTTCAGTGGGATTTTGGCTGAGAGGATAGAGAAATGCATGCACTCAGTTAATCCTGAACCTGATAATCAGATGTTCTTTTGAACAAGTCAAACTTTTACTAATTTGATGGATGTCAAATGGAATCGCATTATTGATTAAATTGACATGGCTTTGATTACTAGAGAGGCTGAACATTTTTTCTTATTAATTTAGTCTTCCTATGTATGTATTAGATTTTAGGGGAAGCAGATTAGCTCCATGGCTGACTCAGGCAAAGCAGCTGTTCACAGCTATACAAAAATATGTGCTTCCAAGCTCAGGTTTCACAGAGCCTTTCTTGAAGGATTTCCATTCAGACAAAAATCTTCCTACATAAATGGGTACTTCTAAAAAAGTTTCCAAGTTAATTTAATGTTTCCCTCTTCCTTTCCTAAAATTTTATAGGCAGTATTAACATTCTCTGCAAGTCTTTCATTTATAGAGGATAAAAAGGAAGTCTCTGGCCAGTCTAATACTGATGGATCATCATAAATTCTGAATCAGTTGAGGCTGAATTAATATATTTTCAATAAATAGCGTCAATGAAGTATCATTTTCTTATGTATTAAACTTGTTTTGTCATGTACATGCTGAAAGCAGATCTTCCCGAAGAAAGTAAATGGCAACTACATCCTTCCAAGGTTCAAGGACAAAAGCCTTAATATTATCTTTAAATCTTCTCTTTTCCCAACACCTCCCACTCAATCCTTCAGCAAGTTCTACCATACCAAATAGATCCACAAATCCACCCTTATCAACTCTCCATTGATTCTACCTTCTTCTAAGCTCCCATCATCTTTTATCCACACTCGAGTAATTGTCTGCAAACTAGCTTTTTTCCACACAATTCGTTAAATAGCAGCCAGAGTGAAACTTTTAAAATGTAAGTCAAATCATGTCACCCCTCTTCTAACACTCGGCCATGCCCCCCACCCATTTTATTTAGAATACAATGGCCTAAAAGAGTCTACAGGATCTGGCACCCCATTCTCTCTTTGTGTTCTCCCACTTCTCCCTCCCTTTCTCATTTACCTTTAACCACTCATTACTGTCTGCTGAATATGCCAGACATGTTCCTATCATAGGAACTTTACACTGGCTGTTTCCTCTATCTCTCTCACCATCCTCAAGTCTGTGTCCAGTAATAACCTTCCCAAGATGGTCCTGACCCATCTTTAAAATAGAACTCTCCAAGCCCCACCCCCAGCACGTCCCATCCCTAACTCTTTTCTAGTCCCCACCTCCATGTATACACTTGATACAGGAATTTTAGATTATTTTTTTCACAAATGTGTTCCCATTGCCTGGAAGAGGGTCTGGCAGATAAATATTGTGTGAATACTTGTATAAATCTGGAACCAGACCCTTTCATATATAGTCTATTATAATATATATTATATAATATATAATATCCAAATACCTTTGGTAGATATATGCATATTAAAATTTTTTATTCCATGCAAACAAAACAGATGTACTGTTATCTGATGGACCTCAGCAGAAGTTCTTCAGCTCAGCAACTCAGTATTTATCTGACCAATGTAGATCTGTAACACTGAAGTGCCTTCAGGTGGAAAGTGATACAAAATAGTGGGTGGAATTTGGGGTACTTTTTACCAGAATTATAAAATTCCATGCAGTAATAGCATTTTTGAGTAAATGCAAATATTGAGTTAACTTCATGTTCCCATATGCAAAATGTATTTTGTAAAGCCTTGGACAAACAGCTTCTTTTAACCTGAATGTAATATTACTTGGTGTGTATAGTAATACAGGAAAAGCAAGATTGTTACTCTTGATCAAACAGGAGAAATTTTATTTTAATCTTTCTACTCAAGTTATTTGATTCAAACAAAAATATTAGTGTAAGAAATATAAGTAAGTGGGAGTATGTGTTTAACATTTGGATATACAGTTTCTTGAAGCTAGAATTATATTTGGTGATTGCATGCCCTCAATATGTATTCAAGTAGACTAAATGGCAATTAAGCATTTGGATTTCAAGGTTCAATTTGTAGCTCTGTTGAAATAACTCTGTGTGTGTTCCTTTCCTATTTCTATAAGTTCTCTTTTCTACTAGTCCCTCAAAAGCTTTTTAAATTAATAAATAGAATCAGCCTCCTAAAATAACAGACCATCTCTTCCACAGAACATGTAAATGGCAACGATGACACTTATAAACTTGTTCAGCTCAGATGTCAGAATTGCTTTCTGCCAGTTTTCAGTTCTCTCTCTTTCTCCATATTTATATTGCCAGAATAACCCTACCTGACCATGTCATGCGTTTATCTAATATCTAATAAATATAATTTAGTTCTTTAATTTAAGGAACACCACCTAGTTTGAGGAAAGGTTAATACAGGGTAAACCAGAATAAATGATTATGTACCTTTAAAGATATTTTTGCTAAAATGTAACATTTACCAGACTTAAGTGAAAACTTTTCTTTTAGGTACTAACCTTCAAAACGTGTTTAGAGAACACAGCTGTTAGAAAATGATTAGGCTCTACCAAAAAAATATTCTTGTGACATGCAGTCTCAGGACGTCACAATAAGTGTGGCTGAGAAAACACATCTCTGTTCAGTATGAAAAGGTCTTTCATGACCATAATACAGTCTGGGTGTCATGCTCACGAGATGCCATAGAGATTAGATTTTTATTCCATGATTCCATTGAAAACTTCTATTTTCAGCTTTAAAATCTTGCCAGAGGAAAATGAATATGGCTGAATTGAGGGATTGGTTCTGACGTTCACACACTGTGGGTTTGCATTCGGAACTTTAAAAGGAAGGGGAAAAAGGAAATGGATGGTGGGGTATGATACCCTTTGGTGGAGCTGGGAGGCATCTCTATCTGCAGGCAGCCATTTAACTCTCGATTAAGCCCTGTGGTGCCTTAGCAAGAGGTGCAAAGAATGCTAGTGGATTGTGAAGGGTTTTATTTTTATTCCATTTCTGTGTCCATCACATGTCATATGTTCAATCATGTATGGTATTTTGCTTTCTTTCTTTCCAACTTTTCTGGCTCCAGTCTGTTTGTCTCTTAACCTTTCTAAGCTTCTCTTTCATCACCTGCACACTCACCTTCTCTAACTTATTTTTGAATTCTCCATCTTCTCCTAGTCTTAACTTATATTCCTTCCCCAGCTCTCCGTTCAACATCCATTTTCTATTATTCACTACAATAAGTGAAGACAATCTTTGGTGTCTCCCTCTCCCATTTCTCACATCCAATTATTTGCTGAATCTAGTATAATGTATCTGAAATACCTCCCATCTCTGTTCTCTCCTTGACTTCCTTTTGGCTGTTCTAATATATATTTTCATTACTATTTGCTGAGAATGATGCAGTAGCCTCCCAGATAGTCTTATTGTCTTTGCCCAAAACAAAACAAACTAAAATCAATAGGAAAAACCCTTTTACTTTATTACTGAATACCTATTGAACTGGGCAGCCTTCAGCCTTCAGCCAGCTTTCATTCAGTCCCTTCACAAGGGTAGAACAACTTATCTTTCAATTTTTCAACTCCTTTTCTCTCTAGTTGAACTTCTCCCTATTCCCCCATGTCAGTGCATTGGAACCTCCAAACCATTATATACTGTCTTCCCATTTTTTCTGAGTCAAAATTATATATACTCTTGCTTACAAGGCCTAGCTCAAGTAATAAATTTTCATGATCGGCCATAAATATGGACTCTTCCTTCTTCAATCTCTCACAATATCTGTGGTGCCTCTCTGAAGGCATATGTAAGGTTTTGCTTTTTTAAAAAAAATAATTCCTTCATCTCTTGTCCCAACCTCCTACTAGAGTAAACAGTTTGAAGTCAGGCATTGTGTCAACTGCCAGCTGTTGTTTGTATCTTCTTCAGTTAGTGCTGTGCCTTGCACTAGGAGAGAACTCAATACACTGTTATTTGAATTAAACTGCCCTGACTCTGTCCTATATCAATGACATTGAGTTCATATCACTTAATGCTTCTGTTTCCAGAAAAACTGCTGGTGGCTGCCTTTAAACCCTGGGAGTGTTATAAGACCAAGGTGATGGGACAGTTTTGATCTCTTTGCAGACTACTGAACTCTTCTCACAATTTATGCAAACCTAAAGAACTGTCACCGAATGGCTCCCAATCACAAAACTGCCGAACTGATGTGACTACCCAGTGTCCCTTTGCTAGGTCTTACTGCTAGGACAGTTTTAAGCCATAACAGGACACTAAATTCCACTGTAGATTAGATCCATCCTGCTAGGTCCAGGAAAGTCCTAGATCCCGGAGTTTAATGGCATTTGTTGGCACATGGGACTGCTATGGGTCTTAGTAGTAAATGTCAAAAAATTCGAAGTTTATATATTCTTCTGGGGTTCATTTTTTGGGTTATTGTTGTTATTCCTCAGCGTAATCTGTGAAGCACTACCTTTCTCCTTTTTAAAAATTCTCTTGATATAACTGTATATCCACTGATATTTGACCCTTGTTTCCTACCATAGTCATCAATGTAGATCACATATACCTGCATGCCAATAAAAGAAAAATGGCACAAAAAATTAAAGGGAATTATGGCACAGGCACTGTAGTAAAAGTGAAATGTTACAAATTGGACTAGCAGTGAGTGAATGAAAAACTAAGAATATCTCATTGAAAAAAGAAAAGGAAAACAAAGGACAATTTGTTTTTCACTTTTGACTAATTAGTTGTCAGTCTTATACCTTATTATATTTAAATCTGATGTCAGACCTGTGTATAAGAAGACATTGATTGGCAAGGCAGTTTCTTACACGTGGATGTGATGTTCTACTCATGTTTACCTAGATAATTGATTGACATATAAAAAAGGTCTATATATCCTTATATTTCCATCTAAAAGTTGTTATTATCCAAAAGCAAAGTGGAAGATGGTAAGCAAGCATTTGATTATGCTTTAATGTCTTGTTTCTTTTTGGGGGGGTTAATATATAATGGTCATGAAATTAATTTTACTTTAGGATTTATTTTAGAGCATCTTCTAAGTATCATATATGAGAACTATACTTAGCCATTGAAGTATTCATGCTACCAGACTTGATCCCAATCTAATTTTTAGATATACTATAGAATCTCATTGTAATACAACTTGCTACCATACGGATTCAGACATATCAAAAATAAAATGCTGTTCTGAAATAAGGCAGTCAATAAATCGTGAAACAATATTAGACAAAGACATTCCAATAATACTGTTATCCAAGGTTACCATTTGAATTGTCTTTCAAATGCTAATCACTAAAGAAATCATATAAATTATTCTTGTTTTGAGTAAAAATCTGAGTGTGTTTTCAGTTTGCTTAAACTTGGGCACTTTCAACTTATTTTTGAAAGCAGCAAGGGATGTTCCAAAGCATGCCAGTAAATATTACACCAAACAGTGTTCCCTGGCTAATAATGTTGACTTAAACAGAATTGAACGTGTTTCTTTAGTGCTGGACTTCTCAGAGTCTTTGAAATGCTAATATGGGCTGTGAATATCAGTGTGGGAAATAATATCATGTTTCCCAGACTTCTTTGAACCAAAGTCTTTTCCTGGGCAGCACCAAGTGAGAGCAGATGAGATTGTCCAACATCCTACAGAAAATACTACTCTGAGCATTTTTCTTTGTTATGATGAGTATACTAGGATTGGATAATTTTACAAATATTACTAGAAAAATAGTGCATTTGGGAAGATATAGTAAAAGCTTTCACAACATGATACATTTTTTAAAAACCAGGATTTCAGTTTTATTAAAAAGTAGGGCTAATGAAGGATGCTTGTTTATGATAGTAAAACGTTGACTGTAGCTAGATTTAAAACATAAAGAACAGTTCAATAGATTGTCTCATTATAATATACAGCATGAAATAGTATGCAGCCACATCAATATAGAAAAGATGTTTATTGATATGAAAAATGATTCCAAAATATTATCAACATAGGCAGGTTATAAAATAGTGTCTACAAAATGATTTTTTGTAAATATATATCTACATGCATAGAAAAAATGAGAAACATAATAAATTGATCATGGTAGTTTCTCTGAGTGGTGGGGTTTTATTTTATTTTTATTAATTAATTTATTTATATTTATTTATTTTTGGTTGCGTTGGGTCTTCGTTGCTGTGTGCGGGCTTTCTCTAGTTGCGGGGAGCAGGGGCTACTCTTCGTTGCAGTGCGCGGGCTTCTCACTGCAGTGGCTTCTCTGGTTGCGGAGCATGGGCTCTAGGCGCGTGGGCTTCAGTAGTTGTGGCACGTGGGCTCTAGAGCGCAGGCTCAGTAGCTGTGGCACACGGGCTTAGTTGCTCCATGGCATGTGGGATCTTGCTGGATCAGGGATCGAACCCGTGTCCTCTGCATTGGCAGGCAGATTCTTAACCACTGTACCACCAGGGAAGTCCTCTGAGTGGTGGGGTTTTAAATGTGACTTTAAATTTCTCTTTCATGTTGGTATTTTATAATTCATCTGAAATGACTTATGGCATCAAATAAAGAAGAAATATAAGGGTTTTTTTTTAAAAAAAGAATAACATATTTCTGAACTTTGAGCTTTCTGAGGACAGGGAACTTCCGATCCTTATGATCTTCACCAGACCCTGCCTGATGATTAATGCTTGGTGAGTTGGACTAAACTGAACTTACTTGGATCAAAGCCCTCCTGATAAAATAAATTAGAAAATAGAGATGTTTCTGTGCTTTATGAAATGTATCAAAAATTTTAAAATAGACCATTGAACACTGATCATGTTTGGCATGCCATGGTTTCCCCACTTCCTTGATCTCTGATAAGTCTGTGACATTCAGGAAGGAAGAAGGAAACGCAAGAAGAATAGAGGAAAATTTTACGTGTGGGTCCATTAGAAAAATTTTAACAGATTTATTGAGGTATAATTGATACACAAAAAACTGTACATGTTTAATGTGTACAATTTGCTGAGTTTGGACTATTGCCACAATGAAGGTAATAAACATATCTGTCACCTCCAAAAGTTTCCTGTATCTCTCAAAAATTTTTAACTTACATGAACGGTTATATTATAAAATTAATTTGCAGCTATTTGAGAATTTAGATACAAACCCTATTAATACTACATTTTAAACACTTGTACATTTGAAATGAATTGGTAAAATTTTATATCAATCCAAATATACAGTCTTTCAAGTTATAACCCCAATTTTATTTTCAAAGTTTCCCTTTCCCATTAGATCTTAGTATCAAAGAATTAGAAGAGCTCCTGCCTTCAGGTAGGATTACGTTTAATCATTTCTAACAGAAGTGAACCTAACTTTGATTCCCAATTGGTTTAAACCCCCCTAGTGAATTATTCTGTCCTCATGCTCAACCCTGATGAATTTCATTCTGTGCCTTCTCCTTATAGCCTCCTATGGAACAGTTTCAAATCCTGATCCAAACCTCATGACCAGATTATGGTATCAAGGTCATTGATGAAAACACAAAGCATCTTGACCCCAAGCCTAACCCTGTATCACACTATAATTGAACTTTGAACAATGCTGCAGTTAATCTGCGTATAACTTATACTCGACCCTCCCTATCTGCAGTTCCTCTGCATCCGCGGATTCAGTGAACATGTGGACCATGTAGTACCATAGTATTTACTGTTGAAAAATACCCACATATAAGTGAACCAGTGCAATTCAAACCCACAGTATTCAAAGGTCAACTGTTTATCTGCAATTCTCTCCTTTCCCCTATGACCGAGATGGTATTTGCTCTAATTATAAACACATTTGATTAAGATTAGGAATAGATGATTCCACAAATTGAGATGAACAAATTATCACTATACCAGTATGTGAGACATTGTCCTATTCTTATTCCTTTAACTAATAGACAAATCCTTGAAGTGCTAGTTACTCCCTCTACCTTTGAGGTAGTCTGGAACCATGATTAAACACATGGAAAAATCCATGTAATCTAACATCTGAATTATCAGATGCTAGTTTAGATCACTGACCCATGTGTAAATGAAAATAAGGTCTATGGAACTTAGCTTTATGTACAAATTATTTCAAACTTAGAGATTTGGGGTGTGCCTTTTTGTAATGCAGTGAACCCTCATAACTTTTGTTTGATGTATCTATATAAATGCTGCCAGCTTGGACTAACAGGGACAGAGACAGTATAAAATAGACAGTATAAAAGAGAGGCCACTGGATCTCGAAACTCTACTGGTAGGAGGAAGGCAGAGAAAATTACTCAGTTGCAAACATGTCCTACCTTTCATTAAAAAGGAAGGATAATTCATAGTGTAGAACCAAGAGCCCAGACAGTGGAGCTGAATGCCATGGAGAATTATTTCCAGGCCATGAGACCTAACCAACATTTTTTTCCTAGCTAGACTTGGAATTGCTATGAACCAGTGCTTTGAGCTACCATTCCCCCCATTTCTGAACAGAAATGTCTATAGCTGTTGTAGTGAACAGACTCAAAGATGGTCCCATGATCCCTAACTCCTGGGTATTTATACCTTTTTGTAAACTCCACCCTAGAGTGTGAGCAGAACTTGTGACTAGCTTCCAATCAACAGAATATGAAAAATTTATAGGATATCACTCCTGTGATTAAGTTATATTTTAAAAACTCTATATTGCTAATAGATTATCTCTTGCTCTTCATCTGTCTTTGAAGAAGCAGCCTGTCCTATTTTGAGCTGCCTATGTAGAGGGCCATGTAATAGGGAACAGTGGGCAGTCTCCAGGAGCTGTGGGTGACCTCCTGCTGATAACCAGCAAGAAGTAAGTCCTAAGGTCATATAGCTGCAAGGAAATGAATTCTGCCAGTAGCTGACTGAGTTTGGTAGCAGATCCCTCCCTAGTTGAGCTACCAGATGAGAACTCAGCCCTGGTCAATACCTTGTTAGCAGCCTTGAAGAGGGTCCCACTAAGCCATACTTGGACTCCTCACCTGCAGAGGCTGAAATAATGTGTGTTATTTTAAGTAGCTAAGTTGTGGTAATGTGTTATACAGCAATAGAAAGCTAACATAAACAGTTATTCTATGCCTGTCTTGCTATTGGATGTTGGGTGTATGTGGGGCAGATAGTTTGTCTTTTTAGTTTCACAGGTCCACATACCCTGAGGAGCTATACTTTGGCTACCTCATCTGCACCTGAACCCAATTTAGATAGAAAGATTCAGGATTCTGAGATGATGATAAAAGACTTTTAAGAGCCTTGGGAGTAGATAAGTGCATTTTCCAAGTGGGAGGGATGTGAATCACTAAATCATCCTACATTCAAGGGTTGTGAATACCAGAAACAAGAATTACTGGAGGCCATCTTGAGGGCCAGCTACCATACAATCTTTGACTTTTAACAAGGCAAAGATGCCCACTCTTGTCACTTCTATTCAACACAGTACTGAAAGTTCTAGCCAGAGCAATTAGGCAAGAAAAAGAAATAAAAGACATCTAAATCAGAGAGGAAGATGTAACACTGTCACTGTTTGCACATGACATGATCTGTTTTTAAATTGATTTTTTAGTTGGAGTTGATTTACATTGCTGTGCCAATCTCTGCTGTACAGAAAAGTGACTCAGTTTTACACACATATATACATTCTCTCTTTATATTTTCCATTACGGTTTATCCCAGGAGATTGGATATAGTTCCCTGTCATGGGGGTCTACCCAATGATCATGTGGTAGTCATAGCTTTAAGGTCAGTTGAATGCTTATTCTATTCCCTGATAAAAGTCCCTTCACATCTCTTGCTGGCAACAAGGACTTCTGATCTAGAAGAGCCAAATTTGTGGGCATGGAAACATATTTCTCCTACTGGGTCTCTGAGACTGATGGTGAGACGTGCACCCCCCTTTGTATGCCTTGATTCTTAATTTTCAGGGATGGCTCAAGATATACTGACTTTTTGTTCAAAGCATATAATACATCTTAAAGGATAGCACAAGAACTGCACAAGGTGTTATGCCCAATCTAATCACTTAATCATACCTCTATGAGATTATTAAAAATTTTAATCAGGTGTCAGGTTTTTTTTTAACTAATGGAAGAACCAGTGGACTCTGTATTCATGACCCTATTGTTGAACTTCCTTCACCAGAAAGTGAGTGGCTTATTAGAGGCAATATTATGTGAGAGCTCATGAAAATAAAGCAGACACTCTGAGCTCTTGGGTAAGGTTTCTAGCCCCTCACTGCTGGTTGGGCTGAGGTCTCTTTCATGTGTCTTTTTAACCTAGGCCAGGCTGAGGGGTAGCAGCTTCCCTACAGTCTTCCTCTCATGGCAATGGCAGAGTACAAGAAGGAAAGCTCAGCTGTGCAAGCACATTTTCATCCTCTGCTAGTTTCATGTTTGATAACATCCCATTGGCCAAGCTAATCCCATAGCTGTACCACAAGTCAAGGGGCAGAATAATTGAATCTACCACAATCTGTTTTCTTGTTCATAAATATTGGTACCCCTCCCAGCTGCTAGATACAGTTACCCCCATTTAATACTCCCCAAACTCTTGGTTAATCATGGCATCAGGGTCACCAGGAATTTATGATCCAGATGTTGCTCCTTTTGATCTGGAGAATCATGGACTAAAAACTTGTGTGACCCACATATACTCAATACACAGTGGGTGAAACAGGGGCAGGAAAGACCCAAACATCCCCATTTGAAAAGGGAAAAATAGGAACACAAATTAACTAGTTCATAGTATTCTTGGTATCCCTCTGAACAAAACTTGTCAGAACCCTTTCCCTAGGATAAGGATGTGGCTTGTTTAGCCTGCGATTTTATTTCCTGGAAGTGGTTTCCAAGTCTTTTATTCTCCATGGCTCTTATTAGCTCTGATTTCTAAAGCTATTTTCTAGTGTCCTCATCCATCATTTCTGAAGAAAGCATTGTAGATATATGCCTTTTTTGTGGCTAGGCAACTTTCTCAACCTCCTTCTTGACTACAGAAAGTTGTAGACTGAAAGGTCTTTTTACATTTCAAACAGTCAATAACATTTAGTCCATGTTGGCAGTGTTTTAATAAATACAGATTTATCAAGAATTTTGTACTTTTTCAATATATTTGAGTTACATTGACTCATACAATTCTGTTCGGGGACATAATTCTCCTCCTAGAGTCAATTATGTATTTATTAGACACGTCAGGATTTTGTGAGATCTTGCCTAAATCATTCTAGAAATTCTTTTCATCGAGCTGAGAGAATCAACAAGGCTCCAATGTAATTCTGTCACAAGTCTTAACCAAGGGTACTACTCTGAAAGTATGTCTGTCTGGAAACTCCTGGATTTGGTGCGGTTGTGTTATAAAGGATATTATAACAAAACCTTTATTTGGTGGAAAATAGTTAAAATTTTCAATGCAGCAGTTTATGGGTTTCAATAGCCTCCCTAAGATGGGTTTGCAAAGTAGCCAATTCTTTTCTAAGCATATCTCGTTCTTATAGTACCTTATCAAATGTGCTAGTAGCAACCACCCGTTTTTTAAAAAATTTCCATTGATTTCTCCTTCTAATTATACTTATTCATTGTGCACATATTTTGTAGGCAACAGTTTTAAATGTTGCTGCCACATAACATAGGTCACCATTTTTTGAGCCTCATATGACAGTTTCATCACCATTTTTTCCCACAGTTTATTTACTGCCCATTGTCACATTATAAAACTAATATTAGGAATCTATTTTTAGGAATCTTATGTCTATCACTATCCAACAAGACACCACAAAATTCAGTACCTTAAAATAGCAATTGTTTATTTTTGCTTATTTGTCTGTGAGTTGGCTGGAGGTCAGCTGATTTAGGCTGGGCTGAGCTGGGCAGCTGTGCACCAAGCTCTGTGTGTCTGGCCGGGCTTGGGTTTGGTTCTGTTCCACATGTATTCATTCTTTTGCTCTGGTTGAAGTGGCAGAAGCAACATAGAAAAACCTCTTCTTGGGGTGATGGCAGAAGTGAAAGAAAACAGGTCCAACTGCATAATAACATTTCAAGTGTCTGCTTGTATCATACTGGCTAATATTCTACTGGCCAAAGCAAGTCTTATTGCAAAGGCAAGTATACTTTGCTATGGAGGTGAGAAAGGGAAGTGGTAAACCCATTTGAATGATAACCTAATCTACCACAGAATATGAGCTGCCAAGTATGTCCATCTTGACTGTGTACTCATGGACTAGGGAAATAACAAGTGAGTTCAGGGATCCATTGATCACACTGTGAGATAAATCTGGACCAGGACTTCATTTTCCAGTTGTCTTCTGCACACCCCCATTCTAAGAAGGGTGGGTGATTTGAGTTTTTTTGGTACCAGTATTTGTTCATACACTATATCCCACATCCCCTAAATGATTTGGATATTCTTTTCTCTACAGTGTACAGTTACCCTGATAAGCGGCCATAGTCCTTTGGGAAAGAATTGGGACAATCATTACTATATCTACTTGCAGTGGCATTGCAAAATCTTTCCTCAGGAGGTCCTACCGTCCCTTTTAATTGGTGGACTTTGGATCTGGAACAGGCTCAAGACTGAAAAAAAGGATCATGATTCTCTATTGCTGCTCTGACTGACATCATCTGCTTTCTGCTCACCCACTTTTGATCTTTATCTGTTATGTATATTAACAATGCCCTCACTGGCTACCCAGCCATCTCACCTTTGGGAACTCCATGGTCTCAGCCATCACCACACATCCCTATGGGTCAGAACTTCCTAGTTGCCATTTAGGACTTTTTTTTCCAAGCTCATATGTAATTGCACACACCTGGCCTCTGACAGTTAAGTGTTATCTCCTGACCTCTATTATTCTGTAATCCTATCATAGTCACTGACACTAGAAAGCCTATTTCCATAAAAGTTTCCCTTAGGTTTCAACCTTGGCCCACAGGGATGAGCCACTATTGAGCTTCTCAGTGATGCTGGTGGCCCCCTCACATTGCTCATTGTAGTAAAGAGAATATCTTCTGAGCCTTTCTAGTTAATACAGTCAACCTGATGTTTTCTATATCCCTATATAATATATACATTCTAGCATGCCTATCTTTGAGACTCTATTATTTTTTTCTCCATGTTCTGCCAAGGCAGTTTTAGCCTCTCCACTTTATTAACTATTGGTCATTTTTTATCAAGTTTAAAGGAACTGTCCCACCTGCTTATTAGGACTGACTCCAAAGTGTTCTTGACAAGTCATTAACTCCTGAGTTGTAGAAGAGTGACTTCCTGTCAGTAAATGTTCCCTATCCTGCCTGATAGTCTGTCTCCACTGGTCTAGCACCTTCAAGATACAATCCCTAGCATGTTCTCCCAGTTCCTGTTGCTGTCAAATACATTATCCATATCCTGCAGCTTTTTTGATAATAGTCTCTTTCCTCCCATAGCAGAGATAGGACTTCCACAATTGGTCCATGATGCAACTTAGCTTATATTTATTGGTGTATAAATAAACCAATATTTATTTATTGGTCTAGATCTAGAAGAAATGAGAGAAGGTATGAAAGATCTTAAGGTAAGCATCATCTTGTTTAGCATCTGCTTTAGGTGAGGATTTTGCATGGCTTCAGACAAGTGGAGGCTATTATCCTCTAGCAAGAAGTAGGTTGTAGGACATTTTTACTAGTCTTGGGGATTCATGGGAAGCTGAGTTTTCTAGGTTCATAAATGCATCCTCTCAGGTGTTCACATTCCTATCATCAGAATACAAATTCTCCCCTATCAGGATCCTGCTTCCAGTACAGAGACTTGCTAGTGTTGTGATTTCAGCCTACTTTGTAATTATATTACTCTTGTAATTATACTACTCATGTAATCAGGCCTTGCTTCTGATTTTCAGCAGTCTACCATCAGCTATGGGAGATGAAATTCACTTCATTGTTTTTAAAAAGATCTTCTGGCTTACATATAGTGCCTCAATTAATAGGCAACTGACATGAGCCCGCTGTTCTTCTTTTCGCCCTTTGATTCACTTAATAATCAATCAACCACCTAGACCTTGTAATTACCATTGACCCCACATCTGAAATGCTGGCGTTATTTGCAAAAGCAAGTGCATCCACTTTCACTTTCCTTCCCAATTCACTGCAAGTGAGGGTCTCAGTAACCCGTATCCTATAACAATCCAGGGTTTATCACCACCCCACTTACTGCCAGCATCAGGATCCTTTTTGCCAACCAGAGAGTTGTCAAATTCTAAAATTCCATCCCGAAGTTCTGCTTTCCAGGACAACGTCTATCTTAGTTTGGATTTCTTCCACAATAAGATCCTGAGACAACAATTCGAGTGCTAGTAGCTTATTTTGGATGCAATTCCAGGAAACTCCAGTAGTGAGTGGGGAAATGAGACAAGAAAGGGAAGACAGCTGGTAGAAGGTGCATTATCAAGCCAGTTTCCACAGTAGGCAACTGGTTCTAAATCACACTGGGGAACTCGGGAGCCCCTGTAAAAACACATGCCTCAGATTCATCTGACTCTACTGAGAAAGCTATGGTATTTAGAAACGAACTCTTCGTATCATTGGGAAGGGTTTATCCAGGAGGACAAACTGGTTATTTCTGGGCTTCTTCATGGGTGGGAAAAGTTAGCTCCAACCCCAGACAGCCCTCCAACAAAAACATGTAGATGTTGGCAGAAGTTGGCATGGACTGAAATATAAGATCCAGGGTATATGGGTGGGGCACTGGTGTAATTTGTGATAACCTCTAATGCTAACATGGCTCTCTAAGCCATCATCTCTCACTGAATTCTTGCAATTGCTTCCTACTCAGTGCTCCAGCTTCCACTTTTATCTCTCTTCCAAATACTCTCAGCACAGCAGTGAGAGGGATGCTGATAAAGCAAGTCAAATGCATCTATCCCCTGCTCGGAACCCTGCTGGCTTCCCATCTTACACCAGGTAAAAGCAGAATTCTTGTCATGAGATTGGAGGTCTCGGAAGGTTTACTCCAACCTCTCAGACCTCCTTCCCTATCACTTCCTCACCTTTACATTTCAACTCAATAAACCAGTTTCCTCACTCTGCTCTGTAAACATAAAAAGCAGGCACTGTGTTAGGCCTTTGCAGTTGCTATACCCTCTGCCTGGAAAATTATTAGCCTAGATAGCGGCATGACTCTTTCCTTCTCTCTGATCTTGACCCTAACATCCCCTCAGTGGGTCTTTTGAACTCACAACAACCTCCCTCAATCTCTATTTCTTTCGCTTATTTTTATCCCTCATTCTTATCACATTAATATTCTATTCCTTTTTTTTAATGAAGTAGAGTTGATTTACAATATTGTGTTAGTTTTAGGTGTACTTCAAAGAGATTCAGTTATATAGTATATACATATATTTTTTTCAGATTATTTTCTATTATAGGTTATTGCAAGATATTAAATATAGTTCCCTGTGTTATATGGTAAATCCTTGTTGTTTGTCTATTGTATGTATAGTAGCGTGTATCTGTTAATCCCAAATTCCTAATTTATCCACCCCGCTTTCCCCTTTGGCAACCATAAGTTTGTTTTCTATGTCTGAGTCTGTTTCTGTTTTGTATATAGATTCATTTGTATTATTTTTTTGATTCCACATACAAGTGATATCATATAATATTTGTCTTTCTCTGTCTCACTTCACTAGGTATAATACTCTCTAGGTCCATCCATGTTGCTGCAAATGGCAGTAT
The DNA here is from genome assembly GCF_026419965.1 of Kogia breviceps. Classification (NCBI taxonomy): domain Eukaryota; kingdom Metazoa; phylum Chordata; class Mammalia; order Artiodactyla; family Physeteridae; genus Kogia; species Kogia breviceps. The sequence continues at coordinate 50,861,308 of NC_081317.1, read as the reverse complement.
TTCATTCTTTCTTATGGCTGAGTAATATTCTACTGTATACATAGACCACATCCTCTTAAGCCACTTAGGTTGCTTCCATTTCTTGGCTGTTATAAATAGTACTGCTGTGAACATTGGGGTGCATGTGCCTTTTTGAATTAGCGTTTTCATCTTTTCTGGATATATACCCAGGAGTAGGAGTGCAAGATCACATGGAGCTCTATTTTTAGTTTTTTAAGGAACCTCCATACTGTTTTCCATAGTGGCTGTACAAATTTACATTCTCACTAATAGTGTAGGAGGGTTTCCTTTTCTCCACACCCTCTTCAGCATTTATTATTTGTAGACTCTTTGATGATGGACATTCTCACAGGTGTGAGGTGATATACCTCATTGTGATTTTGATTTCTGCTTCTCTAATAATTAGAGATGTTGAGCATCTTTTCATGTTCCGGTGGCCATCTGTATGTCTTCTTTGGAGAAATGTCTATTTAGGTCTTCTGCCCATTTTTTGATTGGGTTGTTTGTTTTTTCCATATTGAGTTGTATGAGCTGTTTGTATATTTTAGATATTAACCCCTGTCAGTCACATCATGTGCAAATATTTTCTCCCATTCCATAGGTTTTCTTTTGTTTTGCTGATGGTTTCCTTTGCGGTGCAAAAGCTTTTCATTTTGATTAGGTCCCATTTGTTTATTTTCGGTTTTATTTCTTTTGCCTGGAGAGACTGATCTCAGAAAATATTGCTACAATCTATTATCTAATAATATTTTGCTTATATTCTCTTCTAGGAGTTTTACAGTGTCATATATTTAGGTCTTTAAACTATTTTGAGTTTATTTTTGTATATGGTGTGAGGCAGTGTTCTAATTTCATTGATTTACATGTAGCTGTCCAGCTTTCCAAACACTACTTGTTGAAGAAACTGTCTTCTCCATTGTATATTCTTGCCTCCTTTGTCATAATCTGACCTTAGGTGTGTGGGTTTGTTTCTGGGCTCTCTATTCTGTTCTATTGATCTATATGTCTGTTTTTGTGCCAATACCAGACAGTTTTGACTACTGTATCTTTGTAGTGTAGTATGAAGTCTGGAAGCATTATGCTTCCAGCTTTGTTCTTTTTCCTTAGTGTTGATTTAGCAATTCTGGGTCTTTTGTGGTTCCATATAAATTTCAGGATTATTTGTTCTAGTTCTGTGAAAAATGTCACTGGTATTTTGATAGGGATTATATTAAATCTATATATTGTTTTGGATAGTATGGCCATTTGAACAGTATTAATTCTTCCAATCCAAGAGCATAGTATGTCTTTCAATTTCTTTGAATCATCTTCAGTTTCCTTTATCAGTGTTTTACAGTTTTCAGTGTGTAGGTCTTTCACCTCCTTGGTTAAGTTTATTCCTATATATTTTATTTTTTTTGATGCAATTTTAAATAAGATTGCTTTTTTACTTTCTCTTTCTGATATTTCATTGTATGCAATAGATTTCTGTATATTAATCTTGTAGCCTACTACCTTGCTGAATTCATTTATTAGTTCTAATCATTTTTGCATGGAGACTTTAGTGTTCTCTATATAGAATATCATCTGCAAATAGTGACAGTTTTCCTCTTCCTTTTCAATTTGGATAACTTTCTTTTTCATGTTGATTGCTGTGTCTAGGACTTCCAATACTATGTTGACTAGAAGTGGTGATAGTGGGCATCCTTGTCTTGTCCCTGAATTTAGTGGGAAGGCTTTTAGCTTTTCACTGTTGAGTATTTTGTTGGCCGTGGGTTTGTCATAAATGGCTTTTATTATGTTGAGATATAGTACCTCTATACCCATTTGGTAAGAGTTTTTATAAACAGATGTTGAATTTTGTCAAGTGCTTTTTCTGCATCTCTTGTAATGATCATGTGGTTGTTGTCCTTCCTTTTGTTAATGTGGTATATCACATTGATTGCTTTGTATATGTTGAACCATCCTTGTGACCCTGGAATGAATCCACCTTGATCATGGTGTATGATCCTTTTTATGTATTGCTGGATTTAGTTTGCTTATATTCTGTTGAGGATTTTTGTGTCTATATTCATCAAAGATATTGGCCTGTAATTTTCTTCTTCTGTAGTATCTACCTGGTTTGTGTATTAGGGTGATGGTGGCTTCATAGAATGAATTTGGGAGTGTTCCCTCCTCTTCAATCCTTTGGATGAGTTTGAGGATAGGTATACATTCTTCTTTATATGTTTGGTAGAATTCCCCAATGAAGTCATCCAGTCCTGGACTTTTGTTTGCAGGGAGTTTTTTGTTTGCAGGGAGGTTTTTTGTTTCTTTTTTTTTAATTACAGACTCTATTTCACTTCTAGTGATTAGTCTGTTCAAATTACCCGTTTCTTCTTAACTCAGTTTTGGCAGGCTGTATGTTTCTAAAAACTTGTCCATTTCTTCTAGGTTGTCCAATTTGTTGGCACCTTTTCACAGTATTCTTATGATTTTTTTTGTATTTCTGTGATATTGGTTGTTATTTCTCTTCTTTAGTTTCTTTTGTTTATTTGGATCCTTTCTCTTTTCTTCCTGGTGAGCCTGGCTAGAGGTTTGTCTTTTGTTTATCTTTTCAAAAAACCAGCTCTTGGTTTTATTGACCTTTTCTATTGTTTTTTATCTCTATATTATTTATTTCCTCTCTGACCTTTATTATTTCCTTCCTTCTGCTGACTTTGGGTTTTTTTCATTCTTCTTTTTCGAATTCTTTTAGGTGGTAGGTTAAGTTGTTTGAGTGCTTTTTTTGTTTCTTGAGGAAGGCCTGTATCACTATGAACTTCCCTCTTAGAGTGTCTATTGCTGCATCCCATAGATTTTATAAGGTTATGTTTTCATTTTCATTTGTCTCGAGATATTTTCTGATTTCTTCTTTGGTTTCATCGACCCACTGGTTTTTCAATAGCATGTCGTTTAGTCTCCATGTGTTCATTCTTTTCCTGTTTTTCTTTCTCTGACTGATTTCTAGTTTCATGCCTTTGTTTTCAGAAAAGGTGCTTGAAATAATTTCTATCCAATTCGTTGAGGCTTGTTTTGTGACCTTGTATGTGGTCTATCCTAGAGAATGTTCCATGAGTGCTTGAAAATAATGTGTATTCTGGTTCTTCTTTTTTAATATAGTGTCCTGCTGTAGGTATCAATTAAGTTCAGCTTGTCTGTTGTGTCACTTAGGACCTCTATTGCCTTATTGATTTTTTGTGTGGAAGATCTGTTCATTGTTGTCAGTGCAGTGTTAAAATCCCCTATTATTACTGTGTTCCTGTCCATTTCTCCCTTTATATTTCAGTATTTGTTTTATACATATAGGTGCTCCTATATTGGGTGTATATATATTAATGAATATAATATTCTCTTCTTGTGTTGATACCTTTATCATTATATAATGCCCTTCTTTGTCTTTCATTATAGATTTTGTTTTAAAGTCTATTTTGTCTGATTGCTACCCCCATTTTATGTTGTTTCGATTTGCATGAAATATCTTTTTCCAACCTCTCACCTTCAGTGTGTGGGTCTTTTGCCCTAAAGTGAGCCTCTTGTAGGCAGCACCTTATAGACTCTTGTTTTTATATACAACCTGCTGCTCTGTGTCTTTTGATTGGAGCATCTAGTCCACTGACATTTAAAGTAATAATTAGTAGGAATGTTCTTATTGCCATTTTGAACTTCATTTCCCAGTTGCTTTTGTAGTTCTTCTTTGTTCATTTCTTCTTTTTTTTTTTTGTGATTTGATTTTCTTTTGTATGCTTGAATTCCTTTCTTTTTGGTTCTTGTGAATCTATTGTGTTTTTGATTTGTGGTTACCCTGGTTTTCAAGTATGTTGACCCATAACTATATCTACTTGCTTTAAACTGAAGGTCATATAAGTTCAAACACATTCTAAAAGATCTACATTTTTATACTCCCCTCCCCCACATTTTGCGATTTTGATGTCCTATTTTACATCTTCATGTTTGTTGTTTTGTTAACTGAATTATAATTACTTTTATAAGAACTTTAAAATTGTTTTTTAATCTATGTACTGGCTTATTTAAGTGAACTTCGATCCTTGTATATATTTGCCTTTTCTATTGTAATTTTCCCCTTTCCTATAGATTCTTGCTTCTTTTCTTTTTATTTATTTATTTATATATTTTATTTATTTATTTATTTGCGATACACGGGCCTCTCACTGTCATGGCCTCTCCCGCGTTGTGGAACACAGTCTCCGGACGCGCAGGCTCAGCGGCCATGGCTCAGGGGCCCAGCCGCTTTGTGGCATGTGGAATCCTCCCAGACCAGGGCACGAACCCACGTCCCCTGCATCAGCAGGCAGACTCTCAACCACTGCGCCACCAGGGAAGCCCCTTTCTTTTCTTTTTAGAGAAGACCTTTCAATATTTTTTTCAGGGCAGGTTTAGTATTTCTAAATTCTTACAGTTTTTGCTTATCTGAGAAATTCTTTATTGCTCTTTTTTTTCTAAATAATAATCTTACTGGGTGGAGTATCCTAGGTTGCAGGTTTTTCCCTTTCATGACTTTGAACATATCATGCCACTTCCTTCTGGCCTGCAACGTTTCTACAGAGAAATCAGCTGGTAGCCTTATGGGGGGGGGTCCCCTTGTAAATGACTCTTTGTTTTTCTCTTGCCTGTAGAATCCTGTTTCACTTTTGCCATTTTAATTATGATATATCTTGGTGTGGGTCTATTTGGGTTGATCTTGTTCGGGACCCTCTATGCTTCCTGTACTGGACATCTTTTTCCTTCTTTAGGTTTGAGAAGTTTTCAGCCATAATTTCTTCAGATACATTTTTGATCACTTTCTCCATTGTGTTCATCCCAGACCTAGTGCTAGGCTGTGGCATGGAGCAAGCTGGGGGTGGTGGCCGGAGCACTGTGGCTACAGGAAGTGAGGTGGCTGTGCTGCCACCTGGGTTGCCTCTCTGGCAGAACCCTCCCAGGGCCCGTCCTGCCCAGATAAAGCTACAAGCTGCAATGTGGAGTGGGCAGAGCCAGAGTGTTCCTGCTGGAAAACAAACCCCAAATATTTCTGCCCAGGGCCTGTCCACCTGTGATTCAGTGCCCAGCCACTGTGCATCTCTGTGGCACTGCCTGGTGTACATGCCATCATTGTCTGCCATAGCCAGACCCTCCCCCTGCCCTTTGTGCACTGACAATGAGCTCCCCCGACCACACTCCAGGCCTTCCAGGCTATTTCTGTGCAGCTAGATTGAGTCCTCCCCCAGGGCCTGTCTGCCCGAGATTCAGTGCTTAGCCTCTGCACGTATTTCTGGCACCACCTGGTGCACACACTGACAATGTCTGCCTAGCTCTCCCCAGTGCATGTGTGCACTGACAATGTCAGCCCAGTTTCCATCTGCTGCCCCTGTGCATGTGGCTGACAATGGTCTCTGCAGTTTGGCCCGGACCACACTTTGGGTGCCCCGGTCTGTCTCTGAGCATCTCAACTGAACCTCTGCCCTGCTCTTGCCCCAGGCTGTGGTGTGGAGGAAGTGGGGCTGAGATGTTCACCCCTTCAGACTGGGAAATGTGGTGAGTTGGCAGCTGCCAGTGCAGGTGTCTCTCTGCCTTGTTAGAAAGCCAGCACATGTGCACTCCTCACAAGTAGATTCTAGGCTTCTCTAGCCCCTCTATCTGTTCCCAGCAGAGAAGGAGGTTCCCCAGGTCGAGGGTATGCCCATGGGGACCTTCTCTCCCTTAAAGACCCCTCCCAGGGGCACCAGTCCCGTCCTGATGCCTCCCCCCCCCCAACCGGTTATGTGGAGATCTTTCTTGCAGCTCTGGTCATCTTCTGCCAGTTTCCACTGGGTTTTCTGTGAGAATTGTTCCATATGGAGATGTGGGTTTTTTTTTTTTTTTTTTAACATCTTTATTGGAGTATAATTGCTTTACAATGGTGTGTTAGTTTCTGCTTTATAACCAAGTGAATCAGCTATACGTATACATATATTCCCATATCTCTTCCCTCTTGCGTCTCCGTCTCTCCCACCCTGTAGATGTATTTTAGATGTGTTTGTGAGGGAAGGTGAGCTCCACATCCTCCTACTCAGCCGTCTTGATGCCCCCCCTGCCCCAGCCCTACTCTTAATTTGTAACTTTTCTAGGGATTCATTTGAATGTCCTGGGTGCTTCTGAGGTCCCTCTACTTTAGATGGATATAACTCCATTGTCCTGTGCAACCCCCAAGATTCTGTTCAGTTCACAGTTACCCAATAAGTATCCACTACCTACACTCACTGAATCTTGATCTGTGCATACACAGCTTTCTACTGACCCCAAAAGTCAAGGGGACTCCTATGCAGATTTCTGAGGCCATCTTATCTGTGCATCTGTCTTTTATTCAGTTACCTGATCTGTAACTTCCAGCTACATCAGCAGCCCCAAACTCTAATCTCTCTTGTCTCTACCCAGTGAAACTACTGCTTTAAAAAGAAACAAAAATTCTTTTTAAAAGATTGGGCTCAACTTTTAAAAAATTGGGCTGCACTTCTCTGGGCTGAAGTTTGGATAGTGGTCACAGGCAGAACACTGCAATGAAATATGGTATTTTCCTTATCTCAAGCATCACAGACCTGTGCTTTCTGTTGTCCAATGTCTAAAAACAGTTTCTTCATAAATTTTGCCCAGTTTTACAGTTCTTCATAGAAAAAAAGAGTTAAGTCCAATAACCATTTCTCCATAATGTTTGGTACTGTATCTACACTTAAATATGATGCTTTATTTCATCCTCCAACAACTCAAAGAAGTAAATACTCCTAAACCAATTTCTGGCTAAGAAAACCAAGCTTAGATGAGTTAATCACTTTCTGTTACCCTTTAAGCCCCTCAAGGGTAGAAGGAAATTTTATTCACTCTGTTGTTCATTCCACTTGACTCAGTCCTTTGTACACAACAGATGCTCAATAAATAAACTTTAGGTAGGTGCTGTTTTCAACATTATATCCACAAAAAACCTAAATTTCAGAGAAGATAGATTGGGGAAAGGGGTAGAAACTAATATTGGTTAAATGCTGGGATTTGCAAAGTACAGATCACAGGCCAAAACTGGCCCACTGTCTTTTAAAATAAAGTTTTATTGTTACACAGCTATGCTTATTCCCTTACACATTGCGTCTGGCTGCTTTCACGCTATGATGACTAATTTGAGTAGTTAGGCCTGCAAAGCCTAAAATATTTATGATCTGGCCCTTGAGAGAAAAACTCTACCAACCTCTGATTTAGTATATGTTATCTACCAGGCAATATGCTCAGCACTGTTACATATTTTTCCCTTCATTAAACTTCCCAGCCACACTGTGAAATAATAAATAATGCTATTATCCAGATGTGAACTCTGAGACCAGCAAGGTAACTTGTCCCAGGTTCTATGGCTCCTAAGTGGCAGAGCACAAATTTTAATTCTGATTTGTGAGATTCTGACACCTATGTTCTTTTTACTTCTAACAGAGAATCTTGAAAGAAAATAGAAGGTCCTTTTCAGTGATTTGTACATCATCACATAGGGGCGAGTGGAAGTAAAGATAAACTAAAGAGCTGGCTTTATACCCTATAATAAGAATAGTTTATACCATTACTATTTATAAGGAACTTTTTATGTGTTGACTCCTGTGCTGATTAGAAATTATACATGTGTATGTGTATATAGATACATATATATACACAGATATATGTGTATATACATATAAATAATTTATTTCTCACAGACATTGTATGAAGATATTTTTATGGGTACAGAAAGAAATGCTTAGAAGGATTATATTACAAAATAGTAATTAGTCAATCAAGGATTCAACCTAATTTTCAAAACTCATAAAAATCTCTCTCTGAACCTTCTTTCCATTCTTTCTCAACTCTCTCCCCTAGGTTTCCATGACCTCAGTCACTATCCCATGGCCTGAGGAAGGATAATGTCTTGGGGGCCCTCTGGGGTCACACGAAGTAACATGGGCCCACTTGTCAACAGCTTTTCTGGGCCTCTTTGGCGAGCTTCCCACAATCACTCTCAGTCCTGTCAAGATGTGATGATTTTCTTTCCTCTCTCTTTCTAAATGCATTAAGCTCTGAGCCATCATCATTTAATTTTAAATTATCTTCTGATTTCTTACGTGGGCCGAGAATGAGAGTAGGCTGGGGAAAAATGGTAGTGACAATAAATGAGAAGGGAAGCATTTGCGAAAATCTTTCTTCTTTTCAAAAAGAGCTGTAATAGTGTTTTGTATCAACATGACTTCTTTCTTCAGCTGTAACAAAGTTAGAGAAAGTGTTGGTACTATAAATTGAGAGTTCAAGAGGTGACTCTATTGACCCAGTCTTTTCAACGAGATTGGTATTATAGGTTTCCCGCACAGAAACCAGTGCAAGAACATTTCATCTTTGCCAGTATCCCTTTCCTCCCTCCTTATGCCTCTTCTCTTTCCCATGGTGTCCCTAAGTTCTTCAGTCTCCTGGTTTCTTCTGTGCATGCTCTCCTTCCAAACCTCAGTAACTTCCCATGGTGCCCAAGATCCAATCACCCAGGGGACAGAGTTAGGGACATAACATTTGCCCAATTGAGTTTTCTGATAACTCATTCCAAAGAGAACTTCCTCTTAACAGACAGACCAATAGATTTTATATAGACACAGAGAATGTCAAATCTATAGGGCAACTAAGAGTGATAAAATATAAGATGCCATGTCTATAGACAATTTTTTGGAGGATTTTTGTTCTTGTAAAGATAAAGACATACAGGTCACAGTTATCCTTCATGGACGCTCTGAGTAGGTTGCCTTATTTATAGAAATGTTCCAAAGGTAAGAAATGGCAGTGGAGTAAGTGTGTAAAACCTGAATGCAAATATGTGACATCTTCCATGGACAGCCAGAAAACTCCCAGTGTTTTAGGACTGTGCATTCATTTCTCCAATAATAGACATGCATGAACATTCTATCCCAAAGGGAGCGAGAGTGGGCCTGACAGACTAGGGGAGACCAAGGAGTCAAAAAACTACAGCAAAGGAGAAGTGAACCAGTAAGTAGGACAACAATCCCACAGGACCTAGGAAGCTGGCCACCCTTTCAACTATATCTTCACCAAAAGTTTTTAATTGAGTCTTTTGAGGATTTTCTTTTTTCCTTGTGGGGATACATCCTTGATTCTATAACAGCAGTTAAGAAGGAAAATTGAGTTCATTTTAGAACCAATAGCTGGAACACACTAGTTCCACAAAGCAAAAGCTGTCTTTCCATTTTAAATCATCATGTAAGAGCATCTATCAGGCCTGTTGGATTATGCCTACCCTGAACAAGCTCCCTTTCTTCCAGTTTTCCCACTTCCATAAATGTCATCTTTCCTGGTCCAAACCTTAACTTGCCTCCCCTTTTTCCTTCATCTTCCTAAATCTAGCCCCATGGTAGATGCCAGCTTTACAGACAGCATCAGTAGTGGATCAGAGTTACGTGAAGAACTAGCAACAGTCAGGAAAGGATTATAACAGCATCCGTTAAGAGTCACTTGACCTTCACTCTTTCCCTGTTCACTACTTTAAATGCCTGTGAAAAAGAAAAAAGGGAAAAGGGAAAAAATGATTAAATAAGTAGAACATGCTCTTCTTCAATACAGGTCACATGGGCTTAGGTTCTTGGGTCTGAAATGGAGAGAGGGAAAGAAATGAGACTGAGCTTTTAGACTTAAACTAGCTGGGCTTTGTCTTACCTAAATAGGCCTAAAAAGCAATGGAATCTTCTTAAAATGTTAATAGAGGAAAAAATAGAGTAAATTGGCACTGCATATTTAAGATAGTGACTGAAAAACAATATGGCCTTTTGGTTTGTACTCCACTGAATTCAGACTGATCAACAGTTTATACTGTTATAATTTATGCAGCCAAGATGAAGCCTAGGCTAGTGCAGAAAACATATGGTTTGGAATCACGGAAGTCTGGTTTCAAATCTCTGTTAATACCTGGGTGAACTGGTTCACTTCACATCTCTTGTGGGTTGTTTTTTTTTTACATCTAGAAAATGAGAACATCATTTCCCCCACTGCACAGTCATGAGAATTACTTGATGTGTGAGATGATGAAAGAAAGTGACTAGCACAGTGCTGGACGCAACAGGTGCTCAGCAAATCATTCTATTATCATCACATTTGATTACCTGTAATGTCTGTTTCTCTCATTTGCACCAAGGTGCCACCTATTTATGAATCCATCCCTAACTATCACAGTGAACAGTTTTACTCAGGTATTTGAAAGTCATTGTCGGGAAAAGGAAAGATGGACATTCTGTGCTGCTCCCACAGGGCAATTTTATATAGACAAACAGATTTTGGTTCAGTATCTGAAATAGCTTTCCAACAATTTAAGCTAATCAATAATAGATTAGAAATAGTGGACTCCTCATCTCTACAATAAGGAACACTGCCGAATGCTGCTACATAACAGCATGTCTAAGCTTCGGTATCTGAAAATTGAGGTTCAAATGCTGGTTCTGCCACCTATTAGTGGCAAGTTGGCTAAGTTGTGTAACCCGAGTCTGTTCCCTTAATGTCTTAAAAATACCTACTGGGTCAGGGTTGTTCTGAAGATTAGAGGTTATAAGAACCTCCTCCATTCCACTACCAAAAAACAAAACAAAATACTGCCTTGGCCTCCCTGGGGACTAAGGTAACAGAGGTACGGACAGAGACCTGGTGGGCTCATAAAGCTTTAGGAAAATGTAGGGGCATCACAGTGCCTCCCAGGATCACAGAATCTGGCGAGACAAAGGCCAAAGCTCAGCCCAGAGGAGGGTATTTTGACATAGGCATTTAAAGACCAAAGAAGAGCACACCCATCTCACACTTGGAACACTCTCATGATATCCTCCCAATAGCAGCCCCCACTACCATAATATCCCACATCCAATGGCTGGAGAGCAGGGGCACTTTTCAGAAGGAATGAGAAGATATTACACAAGTGAGACGGTACTTCCTTTCCAGAACTGTGTGTCTTTTATTCCTCCGGGCTTTAGGCATCTTTTTATGTAGCATACTCCATTAGATGGTAACAAAAGTTTCAGGTACATTCAGATGCTCTGTACCATTTATTTGGAACAACAGTGTTCTCTGTAACATCTATTAATATGTCAAAGTGACTACCAATATTACCAAGAGTCTACATATTTTTCCAGCTTTATTGAGACATAACTGACATATATAACACTGTGTACGTTTCAGGTGTACATGTATTGATTTGATAAACCATATTGCAAAATAATTACCACCACTGCATTAGCTAACACCTGCATCACATCACCTAGTTGTCATTCCACTTTTTGGTAGTAAGAATATTTAAGATCTACTCTCCTACCAACTTTCAGGTATACAATAAGATATTATTAACTACAATAACAATGCTGTACATTAGATCCCAGAACTTATTCATTTTATAACTGGAAATGTGTACACTTTGACCAACAGCTCGAGACCCTTTTCCCCCCACTGCCAGCCACTGGTAACCACCATTCTAGTCTCTGTTTCTGTAAGTTTGGCCTTTTCAGCTTCTACATATAAGTGATATCAAACAGTACTTGTCTTTCTCTATCTGACTTATTTCACTTAGCATAATGCCTATAAGGTCTATCCGTGTTGTCACAAATGGCATAATGTCCTTCTTTCTCATGACTGAATAATATTCCATTGTATGTATACGCCACATCTTCTTTATCCATTCATCCACTGGCAGACACTTAGTTTGTTTCCGTATTTTAGCTATTGTTAATAATACTGCAATAAACATAGGAGTGCTAATAACTCTTCAAAATCCCGTTTTTCATTTCCTTTGGACAGATACCCAGAAGAGGGATTGATGGATAATATGGTAGTTCTAATTTTAATTTCCTGAGGACCGTCCATACTGTTTTCCATAGTAGCTGCACCAATTTACATTCACACTAACAGTGCAAAAGGGTTCCATTTTCTCCACAGCCTCAACAATACTTGTTATCTTGTCTTTAAAAAAGATTTTTTTATTGAAGTATAGTTGATTTACAATGTGTTAGTTTCTGGTGTACAGCAGTGATTCAGATATATTCTTTTTCATATTATTTTCCATTAGGGCTTATTATAGGATATTGAATATATCAATAGTTCCCTGTGCTATACAGTAGGACCTTGTTGTTTATCTATTTTATATATATAGTAGTTTGTACATGCTTACTCTCAAACTCCTAATTTATCCCTCCCCTACCCCTTTCCCTTTGGTAACCATAAGTTTGTTTTCTATGTCTGTGAGTCTGTTTCTGTTTCGTAAATAAGTTTGTGTCATACTTTAGATTCCACATATAAGTGATATCCTATGGTATCTGTCTTTCTCTTTCTTACTTCACTTTGTATTATAATCTCTAAGTCCATCCATGTTTCTGCAAATGGCATTATTTCATTCTTTTTTATGGCTGAGTAGTAGTCCATTGTGTGTGTGTATACACACCACATCTTCTTTATCCATTCCTCTGTTGATGGACATTTAGGTTGCTTCCATGTCTTGGCTATTGTAAATAGTGCTGCTGTGAACACTGGGGTGCACGTATCTTTTCAAATTAGAGTCTTCATCTTTTCCAGCTATATGCCCAGGAGTGGGATTGCTGGATCATATGGCAACTCTATTTTTAGGTTTTTGGTTTGTTTTTTGTGGTTCACGGGCCTCTCACTGTTGTGGCCTCTCCCATTGCAGAGCACAGGCTCTGGACGCACAGGCTCAGCGGCCATGGCTCACGGGCCCAGCCACTCCGCAGCATGTGGGATCTTCCCAGACCAGGGCACGAACCCGTGTCCCCTGCATCGGCAGGCGGATTCTCAACCACTGCACCACCAGGGAAGCCCTATTTTTAGTTTTTTTAAGAAACCTCCATATTGTTCTCCATAGTGGCTGCACCAATTTACATTCCCACCAATGTGGGAATAGTGGTGTAGCAGGGTTCCCTTTTGTCCACACTCTCTTCAGCATTTGTTATTTGTAGACTTTTTAGTGATAGCCATTCTGACTGGTGTGAGGTTATACCTCATTGTGGTTTTGATTTGCATTTTCCTGATGATTAATGATATTGAGCATCTTTTCATGTACCTATTGGCCATTTGTATATCTTCTTTGAAAAAATGGCTATTCATATTCTCTGCCCATTTTTTAATCTGATTTTGTGTTTATTTGCTGTTGAGTTGTATGAGTTCTTTATAAATTTTGGATAGTAACCCCTTATCAGACACATGATTTGCAAATATTTTCTCCATTTTCATTGGCTGCCTTTTCATTTTGTTGATGGTTTCTTTTGCTACTTCTGTGAAAAGTGCCATCACTTTGGCTAGTATGGACATTTTAACAATATTAATTCTTCCAACTTATGAGCACAGATTATCTTCCATTTATTTGTGTCTTCAATTTCTTTCATCAATGTCTCATAGTTTTCTCTGTACAGATATTTTACCTCCTTGGCTAAATTTATTCCTAATTTTATTTTTCTTGATGCTATTGTATTTGGGATTGTTTTCTTATTTTCTCTGATAGTTCATTGTTACTATACAGAAATACAACTGATTTTTAAAATATTAATTTTGTAACCTACAATTTCACTGAATTCATTTATTAGATCTAACAGTTTTGGGGTGGAGTTTTTAAGGTTTTCTATATATAAAAAACATGGTATCATCTGCAAATAGAGACAGTTTTACTTCTTTTCCAATTTAGATGCTTTTTATTTCTTTTTCTGGCCTAATTGCTCTGACTAGAATTTCCATTACTATGTTATATAAAAGTGGTAAAAGTGGACATCCTTGTTCCTGATCTTAGAGGAGTAGCTTTTCATCATTATGATGTTAGCTGAGACTTTGCATATATGGCCTTTATTATGTTAAGGTACATTCTCTCTCTGTTCAGTTTGTTGAGAGTTCAAAATCCTACTTATAAAGCAGAGAAGAAATTGAATCAATTTGATAGACTGATTACACAAGTTTACCTCCCAATATCCAAAATCACTTGAGGTGACAGAAAAAATTTTTATAAGAATTAATCCTTCATTCATCTGGCAAATGACTATTGCCCTCCTTCTATGCTCTAGGTGCTACTATGGTGAATAGGTTAAGCAAGGGTCCTGATCTCAGGCAGCTTACATTCTGGTCAAGGTGGGGAGAGCAGGAGAATAAAATAAAATAAACAACAAATAAATATACAAGATAACTGTGACATCCCTGGACCAGGAATTTTGAACAATGACTAGAAGAGAGGAAACAGAAGGGATTGTATTACCAGAGAGATAAGTACAAATTTTCCTAAAATATAAATTCAGGTAATTCCCAGGTGATATTATCCACAGTGAGGACATATGAATTGCTAGACAAAAGTAACAGGTAAAATAAAGTGCAGTGTAGAGAGAATATCAGCTAAGGAAGTAGAGAATTTCCTAGTATATCTCAACTCATTTCATTCAAGTGACTCACCTTTTAAGTCCCCCTGAAGAAATGGTACATTGTACTTGCTCAAGCCCTTTCCATATCTCCCTCTTAGAGAAATGGGTCCTAAAATGAGAGATTCTTCTAGACATTTCTTATAGGTCTACAATTTCCAATATTCCAAATGTAATATAAAATTTCAGCAACTAAAATATCTGAATTTAGGTAAATTGTTTTCCTGTTAAAAGTTGAGGAACAATCAAATTTCATAAGGAAATAACTGACTTTAAAATACAAAATGTTTTACTAATATTCATGAACCTACTGAATATTCTAAAAGAGAAAATTCACATTTAGAGATTTCAATTCTAAATATTATTCATTTTAAAACCTGGCTTACCAACCTGCCAAGGCAGCACAAATTCGTGCTCAGATACTGGTTTGCAGAAAACAGATCAGTTTCTGGGCTTAGTCATGTTGCCAAATACATGTATGAAGTTGGGCAATCCATAACCTCTCTTTATGTCAGATTCCTCAGCAGAAAATTGCAAAAATAATGTGTTCTATCAACTCCCAAAGGTTGACTCTTAGGGTCGTAAAAATTTTAAACAATGAAATTTTTACAAATAATATGTATTACTGAGGTAGTTAAAAGCTCTCTCATCCATCCATTCACCAGAAAGTTTAAAATTCTTACAAGACTCTGAGCCATATACTGCAGTGTTTACAGAATAGTAAACACAATCCCTGCACTCCTGACCATATAGAAAAGTAAGTAGTCAACTTTTCTGACTACCAAACAAGGATGAGAATGATGGCTGGCTTTTCTAGATGAGAATGATGGCTATTATTAAATGTGTTTAAGGTATTTTGATTTTCTAAAATTCTGATTTTAGAATACTCCACCCCTTCTAAGTGAGAAGTTATAAAGAGCATATAGGACGTGAGCCAATCTGGGACACTTAGCCACAGAAGGACTTGCTCATTCCTGGAATTCATATTGATCAGTTATCCTGGTTCTGAAAATAACTGAGAGCTAAAAATATCCTTCAGACAGAGATGAATTTGCAGGTCCATCAAGAAGGGAAAACATGGGGAAAGGAAGATGCCACATTTTTGTATGAGTTTTGTAATGGTGTCAGTTAATAGAAATCACGGATTGGCGTGGGAGTAGGAAAAAGAAAAAGGCATGGCTGCCAGAGTCTTTTCAAAGAACAATCTCTGCAAGTCATAGTGACTGATTACTATGTGTAATGAAAGATAGGGAATGTCAATAATGATGGAGTTCTCAAGCCTGCCTAAGAGGGGAAATGTTGGTGTTACTGATGAAGGAAAGGAATTCAGCATGCTGAGCCCAGTGTGGATGGAAGAAGGATGAGCTCAGTTTGGCAAGTGTTGATTTGAAGGAAGAAAATCGAATAGCTGAGTGGCAATGTTCGGCCGTAATTTAAAACAAAGCAGTATAGCTGAACTCAGGTGAGAGAACAAGGTTGAAGGAATGATTTGGGTGTCATTTGCACAGACATTATCCAGGAAGCTGACAGAACATTTGTAGCAGGAGAAAGAGCCCAGCAATCAGGCTGAATTTTCAGAAATGCTCCGAGTTAAGGGGACACAGAGAGAGGATAAGTCAGCTGTGGAGACAGAGATCAAATAAGGAGGTAGGATGACTTACCTTGGAAATGGGTAGAGGGTATTTCAAGGTTTCAACATAGGTGATCAATATATCCTTGAGCTTCTTATTCAAGAACTGTGTCAGTAAAGGAAAAGTAACCAGATGCTACCTACAGCAAACACCAAAATCATACAAAGATTTTATTTCAAGGTGAAGGAGTAATACACAGGTTGTGTTGTAAGTCTGTGAAGAGGGACAGTTTGAAGATGCCAGACAAGGAGGGAATAAATATAACAGCACTATTGCTCAGATGGGATCTGGCTTGAGAGAAAAATAAGGACACAGATTCTGTGTGGTGGAGAGAAGAAGTGGGATAAACATGAAGGTTGAAATTGTTAGAATGAAGAGAACCTCTGAAGTTGCTCATTAAAATAGGGTAGCGAGTCATGTAGATTTCAGGAGAATTAAAGATTTTGGAGTAGCTGTTGGTAGACATGTGTTAAGTCATCATCTACAAATGAGGAAAGAGCTTGCAGCTAAGTACTGAGTGCTGAATTTTGGTACCAATCACAAAACAAATATTTCCTGAGTTCCTTCTATGTGGCAGGCACATGTACTTGAAGCCAGAATACAGGGTTAACACCTTTCACTAGTAATGCCCTGTGACCCAGGCTCAGGGATGCAGAGAGTCAAGGGAGAGGATGATGTAGAAGAGAGTCAAGGGAGAGGATGATGTAGAGTGGAAGTGAGGATAGTGTTGAAGAAAGTGCTGGGCAGGTGTCCAGAGTACTGTGCCTCTCATAAAGTACTATTCCAGATTCTAACAAACACTTTTTCTTAATTTATACTGACAAAACTCACTACCCTCAACATTCCTCAAAAATTGCTTCTGGATCTTAAATAACATTCAATTCAGTGTTTTGTTTTGTTTTTTTAAAGGGGCTGATGTGAGGTGAGGCAATGAAGCACTGTAACTCCACACTTATCAATTTTATATATTTTGATCTATGTCACATCTATACTAATAAGATTTGTTTCGATTATAACAGAGTACCAACCTGAACTAACTTAAGCCAAGGAGGGATTTAATGGACCAAATAACTAATAATAGGAAGAGGAAGATATGACAGGGCCTCTGGCATAAACAAAGCCAGTCATTCTCTCCACCTCTCCACACTGCTCCTAGCCATGTGGTAGCTATTTTCTCCTCTTGCACAATGACTTCTTCCTCAAAAGGAACATGGTCCCAGTCAGATGCATAGTCTCATAGGATGACTCACCCTCTGATTCCAAGGTCCAGAATTCTTAAGTGCTCTGATTGTAATTAGTCCTGGACTTAGGGATTGCAAGCATGAGCACAGGAACTATGACTGGCTTGGATTATTCAGGTATCCAGCCCTGGCCAATCAATGATGGTTGTGAGAAGGAGACACAGGATATGTTAGAAGGTATCAGCTGGAGTAAGGACAAAGGAATCATTTCCAGAAAGGGAGAGGGGAATTAGCATTCTTAAATGAATAATTTTTAATAGATATGTTTGTCTTTGATCTCTTTGGCAGTTTTATTATAATTCACTAGGTATGGTTTTCTTTGTATGTATCCAAAATATTCATAAATTTAATGTAGAGATTATCATACTAAGTAAAGTAAGACATAGAAAGATAAATATTATGGTATCACTTATATGTGGAATCTAAAAAAATGTTACAAAATGAACTTATTTACGAAAGAGAAACCGCCAACCCACTGACATAGAAAAAAAGTTATTGTTACCAAAGGGGAAAGGGGTGGGGGGAATAAATTTGGGATTAAAAGATACAGACTACTATAAATAAAACAGATAAACAAGGTTTTGGAAACAAGATGGAGGATTAGAAGGATGTGACCTCACCCCTTCTTACAAAAACACAAAATCACAACTGCTGAACAGCCATTAACAAAAAAATGCTGGAACCTACCAAAAGAGATATACTACATCCAAAGACAAAGCCACAGTGAGATGGTAGGAGGGATGCAATTGCAATAAAGCAAACCCCATACCTGCTGAGTGGGTGTCCCACAAACTGGAAAATAATTATATCACAAAATTCTCCCACAGGAATGAAAGTTCTGAGTCCCATAGCCGTCTCCCCAGCCTGGGGGTCTGGCAACAGGAGGAGGAGCCCCCAGAGAATCTGGCTTTGAAGGCCAGTGGGGTTTGATTGCAGGAATTCCACAGGACTGAGGGAAACAGAAACTCTACTCCTGGTGTGCACAAGGTCTCATGCACACCAGGAACAGGGAAAAAGCAGTGACCTCATAAGAACCTGGACCAGACCTACCTGCTGGTATTAGAGGGTCTCCTGTGGCTCACTGCAGGGACAAAGACACTGACAGCAGCATTTCTGGGGAGTACTCACTGGCATGAGCCCTCCTAGAGGCTGCCATTTTCTTACCAAGACCTGGCCCCCACCAAGAGTCTGTAGGCTCTAGTGCTGGGACGCCTCAAGTCAAACAACCAATAGGGTAGGAACACAGCCCCACCCATCAGCAGACAGGCAGCTTAACATCTTCCTGAGCACACAGCTGCTTGCTAAACACAGTCCCTGACACAGCTCTTCCTGCCAGGAGCACAAGACCTAGCTCCACCCACCAGTGGGCAGGTACCAGTCCTCCCATCAGGAAGCCTGCACAAGCCTCTTAACTAGCCTCAACAATTGGGGGCAGACAGCAGAAGCAAGAACTACAATCCTGCAGCCTGTGGAATGGAAACCAACAGCAATAAATAATATACAAGGGAACTCCCATAAGGTTATCAGCTGATATCTCAGCAGAAACTCTGCAGTCCAGAAGGTGTGGCAGGATATATTTAAAGTAATGAATGGGAAGAACCTACAACCAAGAACACTCTACCCAGCAAGGTTCTCATTCAGATTCAGTGGAGAAATCAAAACCTTTGCAGACAAGGAAAAGTTAGAGGAATTCATCACCACCAGACTAGCCTTGCAACAACTGCTAAAGGAACTTCTCTAGGCAGAAAAGAAAAAGCCACAACTAGGACCAAAAAAATTACAAACGGAAAAGCTCACTGGTAAAGGCAAACATACAGTAAAAGTAGGAAATCATCTACACACAAATATGATATCAACACCAGCAATCGTGAGAAGAGAAGAGTACGAATGCAGGATGCTGGAAATGCATTTGATATTAAAAGACCAGCAACTTAAAACAATCTTGTTTATACACAGACAGCTATATCAAAACCTCATGGTAACAACAAACCAAAAATCTGCAATAGATACAGACATGAAAAAGAATCCAAACACAACACTAAAGTTAGTCATCAAATTACGAGAACGAAAGAGGAAGGGAAGAAAAAAGACCTATAAAAACAAATCCAAAACAATTAACAAAATGGCAATTAGAACATATACACAGATAATTACCTTAAACATAAATGGATTAAATGCTCCAACAAAAAGACACAGACCATGGGCTTCCCTGGTGGCGCAGTGGTTGAGAATCCGCCTGCCGATGCAGGGGACACGGGTTCGTGCCCCGGTCCGGGAAGATCCCACATGCTGCGGAGCGGCTGGGCCCGTGAGCCATGGCCGCTGAGCCTGTGCGTCCGGAGCCTGCGCTCCGCAATGGGAGAGGCCACAACAGTGAGAGGCCCACGTACCACAATAAAAAAAAAAAAAGACAGACCAGCTGAATGGCTACAGAAACAAGTCTGGTATATATGCTGTCTACAAGAGATCCAATTCAGATCTAGGAACACATACAGACTTACAGTGAGGGGATAAAAAAGGTATTCCATGCAAATGGAAATCAAAAGAAAGCTAGAGTAGCAATACTCATATCAGACAAAATAGACTTTAAAATAAAGACTGTTACAAGAGACAAGGAAGGACACTACATAATGATCAAGGGATCAATCCAAGGAGATATAACAATTGTAAATATATATGCACCCAACATAGGAGCACCTCAATACATAAGGCAAATACTAATAGCCATAAAAGGAAAATTGACAGTAACAAAATAATAGTGGAGGACATTAACACTCCAGTTTCATCAATGGACAGATCATCCAGACATAAAATCAATAAGGAAACACAGGCCTTAAATGACATATTAGACCACATCGACTTAATTGACATTTATAGAGCATTCTATCCAAAAGCGGCAGAATACACATTCTTCTGAAGTGCCCATGGAACATTCTCCAGGATTGCTCACATGCTGGACCACAAAGCAAGCCTTGGTAAGTTTAAGAATATTGAAATCATATCAAGCATCTTTTCCAACCACAACACTATGAGATTAGAAATCAATTACAAGAAAAAAACTAAAAAACACAAACACGTGAAAGTTAAATATATATGCTACTAAACAACCAATGGATTACTAAAGAAATCAAAGAGAAAAATCAAAAAATACCTGGAGCCAAATGACAATGAAAGCAAGACAATCCAAAACCTATGGGACTCAGCAAAAGAAGTTCTAAGAGTAAAGTTTATAGCAATACAATCTTACCTCAGGAAACAAGAAAATTTCAAATAAACAACTTAATCTTACACCTAAAGCAACTAGAGAAAGAACAAATGAAACTCAGTTAGTAGAAGAAAAGAAATCATAAAGATCAGAACAGAAATAAAAGAAATAGAGACAAAGAAAATAATACAAAAGATCAATGAAACAAAAATCTGGTTCTATGAAAAGATAAACAAAATTGATAAACCTTTAGCTAGACCTATCAGGGAAAAAAGGGACAGGGCTCAAATCAATAAAATTAGAAATAAAAGAGGATAACTTACACTGGACACCTCAGAAATACAAAATATCATAAGAGACTAGTGCATGCAACTATATGACCATAAAATGGACAACCTAGAAGAAATGGACAAGTTCTTAGAAAGGTACAATCTCTCAAGGTTGAACCAGGAAGAAATAAAAAATGAACAGACCAATTACAAGTACTGAAATTGGAACTGTGATTAAAAAACTCCCAACAAACAAAAGTCCAGGACCAGATGGCTTCACAGGCAAATTCTATCAAACATTTAGAGAAGAGTTAACACCTACCCTTATGAAACTCTTCCAAAAAATTGCAGAGGAAGGAACACTCCAAAACTCATTCTATGAGGCCACTATCACCCTGATACCAAAACAAGACAAAGATATCACACAAAAAAAGAAAATTACAGGCCAATATCACTGATGAACATAGATGCAAAAATCCTCAACAAAATACTAGAAAACCGAATCCAGGAACACATTAAAAGGATCATTCACCATGATCAGATCCCTGGGGGTTTATCCCAGGGATGCAAGGATTCTTCAATGTCTGCAAGTCAATCAGTGTGACACACCACATTGACAAATTGAAGAATAAAAACCATATGATCATCTCAATAGATGCAGAAAAAGCTTTTGACAAAATTCAAACCCCATTTATGATTTTTAAAAATACTCTCCAGAAAGTGTGCATAGAGGGAACCTCCCTCAACATAATAAGGGCCATATATGACAAACCCACAGCAAACATCATTCTCAATGGTGAAAAACTGAAAGCATTTCCTCTAAGATCAGGAATAAGACAAGGGTGTCCACTCTCACCACTAATATTCAACATAGTTTTGGAAGTCCTAGCCATGGCAATTAGAAAAGAAAAAGAAATAAAAGGAATCCAAATTGGAAAAGAAGTAAACCTGTCACTGTTTGTAGTTGACATGATACTATACATAGAAAATCCTAAAGATGCTAACAGAAAATTACTAGAGCTCATCAATGAATCTGGTAAAGTTGCAGGACACAAAATTAATACACAGAAATCTCTTGCGTTCGTATACACTAACAACAAAAGATCATAAAGAATAAAGAAACATTCCCATTTATCACTGCATCAAAAAGAATAAAATACATAGGAATAAATCTACTTAAGGAGGCAAAAGATCTGTACTCCAAAAAATATAAGATACTGATGAAAGAAATAAAAGACGACACAGATAGAAAGATATACCATGTTCTTAGATTGGCAGAATCAATATTGTCAAAATGACTTTACTACCCAAGGCAAGCTACAGAATCAATGCAATCCCTATAAAATTACCAATGACATTTTTCAGAGAACTAGAAAAAAATTTTTCAAATTTGTATGGAAACACAAAAGACTATGAATAGCCAAAGCAATCTTGAGAAAGGAAAATGTAGCTGGAGGAATCAGGCTCCCTGATTTCAGACTAAATCATAAAGCTACAGTAATCAAGACAGTATGGTACTGGCACAAAAACAGAAATATAGTTTAATGGAACAGGACAGAAAGCCCAGAAATAAACCTACGCACCTATGGTCAAGTAATCTATAACAAAGGAGGCGAGGATATACAATGGAGAAAAGACAGTCTCTTCAATAAGTGGTGCTGGGAAAACTGGACAGCTACATATAAAGGAATGAAATTAGAACACTCCCTAACAAACACCATACACAAAAATAAACTCCAAATGGATTAAAGCCCTAAATGTAAGACCTGATTCTATAAAACTCTTAGAGGAAAGCATAGGCTGTACACTCCCTGACATAAACCACAGCAATTTTCTGAGCCGTCTCCTAGAGTAACAGAAATAAAAACAAAGAAATGGGACCTAATTAAACTCAAAAGCTTTTGCACAGCAAAGGGAACCATAGACAAAATGAAAAGATAACCTACAGAATGGTAGAAAATATTTGCAAATGATGTAACTGACAAGGGATTAACCTCCAAAATCTACAAACAGTTCATGCAGCACAATATCCAAAAAAACAAACAACCCAATCAAAGACTGGGCAGAAGACCTAAACAGACATTTCTCCAAAGAAGACATACAGATGGTCAAGAAGCACATGAAAAGATGTGCAACATTGCTAATTATTACAGAAATGCAAATCAAAACTACGAGATTTCACCTCACACTGGTCAGAATGGCCATCATCAAAAAATCTACAAAAAATAAATGCTGGAGAGGGTGTGGAGAAAAGGGAACCCTCATGCACTGTTGGTGGGAATGTAAATTGATACAGCCACTATGGAGAACAGTATGGAGGTTCCTTAAAAAACTAAAAATAAAACTATGTATATGACCCAGTAATCCCACTACTGGGCATATACCCTGAGAAAACCATAATTTAAAAGGACACATGTATCCCAGTGTTCATTTCAGCACTATTTACAACAGCCAGGACATGGAAATAACCTAAATGTCCATCAACAGAGGAATAGATAAAGAAGATGTGGTGTATATATACAAATGAATATTACTCAGCTATAAAAAGGAATGCAATTGGGTCATTTGTAGAGATGGGATGGACCTAGAGTCTGTCATACAGAGTGAAGCCAGAAAGAGGAAAAACAAATATTGTATATTAATATATGTGGAATCTAGAAAAATGGTATAAATGAACCTATTTGTAGGGCAGAAATAGAGATGTAGACATAGAGAACGGACATGTGGACACGGTGGGGAAGGGAAGGGTGGGACGAATTGGGAGATTAGGTTTGACATAAATACACTACCATGTGTAAAATGGATAGCTAGTGGGAAGCTGCTGTATAGCACAGGGAGCTCAGCTCAGTGCTCTGTGATGACCTAGATGGGTGGGATGGGGGTAGGGGGGAGGGAGGTCCAAGAGAGAGGGGATATAAGTATACATATAGCTGATTCACTTCATTGTACAGCAGAAACTAACACAACATTGACACATGTGTCTTTTGCATATATCTGGAGAAAAACATGGTTCGAAAGGATACATGCACCCCAATGTTTACTGCAGCACTGTTTACAATAGCCAAGACATGGAAGCAACCTAAATGTCCATCAACAGAGGAATGGGTAAAAGAAGATGTAGTACATATACACAAAGGAATATTACTCACCCATTAAAAAGAATGAAATAATGCCATTTGCAACAACATGGATGGACATGGAGATTTTCATACTAAGTGAATTAAGTCAGACAAAGACAAATATCATATGATATCGCTTATATGCAGAATCTAAAAAAATGATACAAATGAACTTATTTACAAAACAAAAACAGGCTCACAGACTTAGAAGACAAACTTATGGTTATCAAAGAGGAAAGGTGGCATGAGGGATAAATTGGGAGTTTGGGATTGACATATATACACTACTATATTTAAAATAGATAAGTAACAAGGACCTACTGTATAGCACAGGGAACTCTGCTAAATATTCCATAACAACCTAAATGGGAAAAGAATTTGAAAAAGAATAGGTATAAGTATATGTATAACTGAATCACTTTGCCGTACACTTGAAACTAACACAACATTGTTAGTCAACTATATCCAATATAAAATTAAAAATTAAAAAAAAACAAAACAAGGACCTACCACATGTAGCATAGGGAACTATATTCAGTATCTTATAATAACCTACAATGGAAAAGAATCTGAAAAAGGATATATAATATCACTTTGCTGTACACCTGAAACATTGTAAATCAACTATACTTAAAAAAATTCAAAAGAATTCAAAATATTCATAAATAGGAGAATGGATAAATTGTAGTCTGTCTACATAGTGAAATACTATACAGCAAGGAAAATGAATAAACTGCAGTTACACACAACAGCATGGATGAAGCCAACAAATATGCTAAGAGAAAACTTCAGAAAATAATATATACTAAATTTTTCCATTTATGGGAAAGCTAGTCTGTGATGTTGGAAGCAAGGAGAGTTTCACATTTGATTAGGAGGGTAGGTACCAGGAAGCTGGTAATATTGTTTCTTGATGTGGGTGGTGTCATACAGATTTGCTGACCCTGTGATAAATCATTAAGCTGTATACTTTTCATTTGTGTGCTTTCTGTAGTATGTTATACATAAATGAAAAGTTTTTTTCTACAAAAATGCTTATTAGCAATTGGATGGAAAAAAAGAAATCCACTTGAGTTTAATTTGAAGAAAGGTTCCCACTACTGAAAATCACTGATAGAATATTCCATCACCTATTTCACAGACTAGGAAACAAATATCCACATGTATTAAATGCTTGATTCTGGGTTTCAGAGATAATTAGTAATGGAGTCAGAACCGAAGGCTGTCTTTGAATTCAAACCCAAATCCAGAGCTTTCCACCAATCTGCCATGATATACACATAATATACATAAATATATGTAAATCCCTCTAGCTCTGGGACCAAAGACTGCACTCATTCATTCAGTCATTCATTTGGCATCTATTACAAGGCAGCCATCGTGCTAGGCTCAGGGAGCTCTCTGTCTCCTGCCCTGCAGCCTAGTGAGTCCTGTAAGAGAAATATAAACAGGTGCTGAGGAACACATGTAAGGAGCTATTATATCTTGGGTGGATCAGGGGTGTCTTCACAGAGGTATATTTATACGTGTGCTAGATATTCCACCAGGCAGATGTCTAGTGGTTAGGTGAAATGGTTTAATACTGCTGGACTGAAACCTTGGCCACATCATTTACCTGTTAGGCAGTATTACCTAGTTGTATAAACTTAGATTAGTCATACGATCTCTGTGCATCAATTCCCTCAGCTGTAAAATGGGGACAAATTATGGAAGTTAATATATATAAATGTGTGCCCAGCACCTTCCTAAGCAGAGTGGGTACCAAGGATGAAGACAGGCTCAGTGGAAGTCTGCCTCAGTGGGGAGGAGTATTTCATTACTGACATTGTTTAGAATTGCCAACATAGGTTGGTCAGAAAAAGCAGTTATCTTTTGGTTTTAATATTGTTTTTCAATTCTCTGTAGACAGTGCAACTCCTTATTGGCTGCATCTCAAGCAGGTATTCCCACCGCCCCACCCTTCACCCTCTATACTACCAGATGCAAGTACTGCATAAAAGCATGCAAGTATCATTGTTATTATTTAGGTAAGGAAGGTCATGTAGGAATTCTCCAGAAATGAGGGTGGGGGCAGGGTTGGGGTAGGGGGGCAGGCTTTCCTCATGGAGGAAACAATGCATATGAAGGCAAGTAGGTAAAAAGATTATGTTCCTTCAAACCATCAGTTAATACCTGAGCTAAGAAGCAAACTGGGCTTTGCTGAGGATAGTAGCTCCATCATTGGGAAGGAAAGCAAAGCATTATGACTCTTTTCTTTGACAGCCACCATTGAAGGCCACTCGCAATTTCACGTGAGATCCTTCTGCCTTCTGTTCAACATTTTCCCCACTCCGCAGCATTGTACGCAGTTGCCTTTCTGCTCTAGAGAGTCAAGGATGGCTTGAAGATATCCGCCCTTGAGAGCGCAATTCTGCCAACAAGCTATTTCTATGCAGTGCTTCTTAGTGTGCTGATGTGAGTGCCTACTTTGATAAGAATAATCAAATGCTTTGTCTTTTAGAGGGTTCTTAATGCCAACACTCCATAGTGCTTCTCAGTGAGTGCAATTAAATACAGGGAGGGACAAAGCCCAGGTAAGTAATTCACAAAAGCACAACTACGGAAAGAAAACTTTAGCTTGGTTTTTCCATCAGTCAGTGATTGGGCTGCTACCAAGGTAAGGGATTTTTTTACAGTGAGGACTGTCACATTGTTGTAGTGGCCCACAGCAGAGATATGACTCATCTTACTGAAGACCCTCAAGTGGACTGTGCTAGTCTCCTCAGTCTATTATAACAAAATACCAACGACAGGGTGGCTTAAAGGGCACTGCCTTCTTGCTGTGACCTCACATGGCAGAGAGAGAGCTCTCGTGTCCCTCTTCTGATAAGGACACTAATCCCATCATGGGGCTCCACCCTGATGACCTCATCTAAACCTAATTATTTCCCAAAGGCCTCCACCTCCAAATACCATCACATCAGGAACTGATGCTTCAACATATGAATTCTGGGGACACACAAAGACTGCATCCATAGCAAAGAGAAATGGAGGGATCATAACAATGCAAAATATCAGCATGTCATATAGATGACTTTGCCAAAAGAAACCCCAGAAAA